>NW_025726953.1:0-40785 GCF_021461385.2 Schistocerca piceifrons | reverse complement strand
AGCTTGCCGGCGCCGGCGGCGGGGGGGCGGCCGAGGGCGGCAAGGCTCGTGCTGGCGGTGCCAAGAAGAAGCGCGCCGCTCCGGCCAGCAAGGAGAAGAAGGGCGCCCGTGCGGCCGGCGCAAAGAAGGCTGGTGGCGTGAAGGCGGCGACCGGTCGGAAGGCGGGCGCCGCCAAGAAGGCGTCTGCGGCGTCGGCCGCTCCCGCGGGTGCGAAGAAGGCGGCTGCGGCCAAGCCGGCCAAGGCCAAGTCGCCGTCGAAGGCGAAGAAGGCCGCCAAGGTTCCGACGAAGAAGCCGAAGGCGCCGCGCCCGAAGAAGGCGACGACGCCGTCTAAGGCGAAGGCTTCGCCCAAGAAGAAGAAGTAGAGTAGAGTAGAGGAGAAAGAGATGGGAAAGGAAGGGTTTGGCGCTTGACCCCGTCGTCCCCACCCCCCGTCGTCGTCTAGTGGCGCGCAAGAGACGCGCGGCCCAAAACGGCCCTTCTCAGGGCCATCAAAGCACGTCGGGGAAGGTTTTGATTGTCGTGTTGCGTTTGGTGTGGGTGTCTGTCTGTATGCCCGTGGGGATGCTGTTTGCGTGCCGTGGTGGTTTGATTGCGGGGGTCGGTGGCGGGTGTGGGCGGCGGTAGCGGTAAGCGGTGTTGTTGTTGTCGTGGTTGATTGTCGCCGTGTTTGTGGCGGCGGCCGACGGTTGGTTTTCTGTCACGTTGTTTTGTTTGAATACGTTGGTTGGCTTGCCTGCGTTCGTTCTTCTCGGATGTGTGTCTTGTCTAGTCGTGTCTGGTCTTTGTTTTGTTTCTTTGTGTGTGTTATGTTTTGCAACGGGGGGCACGTTGAGATGTGGAAGGAGTCGGCGGGGATTTCGGTGGCGTGTAGAGCGAGCGAGCGCGCCTGCCTGGCCGTTGGCCGTCGGAGTGGAGTGCGGGTTTTTTTTGTTTTCGAAACGAAAGCGGCGGCCGGCCAGCCACCCGTGCGGTGTGACGTCGGCCGTTGGGTATTGTGCGCTTTGAGCGCCGGGGAGGGATGATGTGTGATTGTTGCGCGCTGCTAGCAGGCAGGCAGAGTGAGCGGGTGTGTGTGGCGGACGGACGGGAAGTGGTGGTTTTTGTTTTTGGGTTGCGGGGCGAGAGGCAGGCGACCGACAAAGTTTGCTCGCGACGGAGAGATGTTAGTGGCCCTGAAAAGGGCCGTTTTTGTTTGTGCGGTGCGGTGCCGCGGCGCGGTTTAGGCGCGCTCGCCGCGGATGCGGCGCGCGAGCTGGATGTCCTTGGGCATGATGGTGACGCGCTTGGCGTGGATTGCGCACAGGTTGGTGTCTTCGAAGAGGCCGACGAGGTAGGCCTCGCTGGCCTCCTGCAGGGCCATGACTGCGGAGCTCTGGAAGCGCAGGTCGGTCTTGAAGTCCTGGGCGATCTCGCGCACTAGGCGCTGGAATGGCAGCTTGCGGATGAGCAGCTCTGTGCTCTTCTGGTAGCGCCTGATTTCTCGCAGGGCGACGGTGCCCGGCCTGTAGCGGTGGGGCTTCTTGACGCCTCCGGTGGCGGGCGCGCTCTTCCTCGCCGCCTTGGTGGCGAGCTGTTTGCGCGGCGCCTTTCCGCCGGTGGACTTGCGGGCCGTTTGCTTTGTGCGGGCCATGGCGGTAGCGTTGGCGGTAGCGGAGCGGCGTGCGTGGAGGTTAGGTGCGGCGCGGCGTCCGGTGCTGCCTTGACAACGGGCCCGCGCGCCTCCGTGCTGCGCTTATATGCCCTCGGTTGCGCGTGGTGGGGGGAGGGCGGGCCAGAGTCTATATAGGGGGGCGGCGGGCGCGCTGGGCGCAGACCGTAGCCGACTCGCCAGCCGCTGCAGCTGCTGTTTGTGCACGTTTTGCTTTGCCCGAGGAAGGAAGGATGACAGGCCGCGGCAAGGGAGGAAAGGGGCTCGGCAAGGGTGGCGCCAAGCGGCACCGCAAGGTGTTGCGCGACAACATCCAGGGCATCACGAAGCCCGCCATCCGCCGCCTGGCTCGCAGGGGCGGCGTGAAGCGCATCTCTGGTCTGATCTACGAGGAGACCCGCGGGGTGCTGAAGGTGTTCCTGGAGAACGTGATCCGCGACGCGGTGACGTACACTGAGCACGCCAAGCGCAAGACTGTGACGGCCATGGACGTGGTGTACGCCCTGAAGAGGCAGGGGCGCACCCTGTACGGTTTCGGCGGTTAGGCTGCGTCGCAGCGGGCGCTGGCCTTCCCGCGGCCGTGCTTGTGGGTGGGAGAGACTAGAAAACGGCCCTTTTCAGGGCCACCACACTGTTCGGAAGTTGAAAAGTGCGAAAGAGTCTGTGTTGTTGTTGTTGTTGTTGCTGCGTGTGTGTGCGCTGTGTTGTTCGTTTGTTTGTTTGTTTGTTTGTTTGTTTGTTTCTTTCTTTCTTTCCGTTTGAGCGACGTGATGTGGCTGGGAGGGGAGAAGGAAAGGAAACGTGTCATGTGGCTGGCTGTGTGTGGAGCTGCTTCGTTTGTGTTTGTTATTGTGTGTCTTTGTATCGATCGCGACGGAGATGGCGGGCTGTGTGTTGTTGTGCGAGAGAGGCGGTAATTATTTGCTTGCGTGGTTTGGCTCTGTGTGTTTGCGGCGGCGTTGGGGTTTCCGAGGCAAGGCGTGTGGGCATAGGCGGCCGGATCAGCTGTTTCGTTCGTGTCGACGGCCGTTGCGCGCGGGAGTGGAGGGCGGTGTGTCGACACGCCTCCCTTTAACAATGGTCATTATTGCTGCCGTTGTCGTTTGGAAGGCGACTCTGCGACCGTGCAAAATGTGTGTGTGTGTGTGTGTGTGTGTGTGTGTGTGTGCGGGCTGTGTGGACGACAAGATGGCGGACGTGCGCCGGCGGCGGCTGTGCTGTGAAAGTGCAAAGTTGAAACAAAACAAGGTGCGGCGAGGACGACTGAAATTTTGCTTTGGACGTAGGTTTGTGTGGTGGCCCTGAAAAGGGCCGATTGTTGTGGGCCGGGCCGAGCCGAGCCGGCAAAGCGCGTTGCGTGCAGGGGAGCACGCGGCGCTGCGATTGCCTGGCCTCCTTTAGGCCTTCTTCTCGGTCTTCTTTGGCAGCAGGACGGCCTGGATGTTGGGTAGGACACCACCCTGTGCGATGGTGACGCCCGACAGGAGCTTGTTGAGCTCCTCGTCGTTGCGGATGGCAAGCTGCAGGTGGCGCGGGATGATGCGCGTCTTCTTGTTGTCGCGGGCCGCGTTTCCGGCCAGCTCGAGCACCTCAGCCGCGAGGTACTCCATGACGGCGGCGAGGTAGACGGGCGCCCCGGCGCCGACGCGCTCTGCGTAGTTTCCCTTGCGCAGGAGGCGGTGGATTCTGCCGACCGGGAACTGGAGCCCAGCCCTGCTTGAGCGGGACTTTGACTTGCCCTTGACTTTGCCTCCCTTTCCGCGTCCGGACATGGCGATGGGCTAGCGACGGTGCACACGAGAAGGAAACGAAAACGACCGGTGCGAGCGGCAGCGAGTCGAGCAGCGGAGTGCGTGCCGGCGCAGCCGGGGTGGGGGTGCTTTATGGGCTCGGGTGCGGCGGCCGGTTGCGCGCGCGCCCCATTGGTCGGCGGCCGCAACAGGGCGAGCTGGTAAAGGTGCGGCGGCGGCTGGCGGCGGGTGCCACTGTGTGGGGAGACGCTGACTAGAGCGGAGCGCTTGCTACTGGTGTTGCTGCTGCCGCCGTACGTTGGTTCGAGATGCCGCCCAAGACTAGCGGGAAGGCCGCCAAGAAGGCTGGCAAGGCGCAGAAGAACATTTCGAAGGGCGACAAGAAGAAGAAGCGCAAGAGGAAGGAGAGCTATGCCATCTACATCTACAAGGTGCTGAAGCAGGTGCACCCTGACACGGGCATCTCGTCGAAGGCGATGAGCATCATGAACAGCTTCGTGAACGACATTTTCGAGCGCATTGCGGCCGAGGCTTCTCGCCTGGCGCACTACAACAAGCGCTCGACCATCACGTCCCGCGAGATCCAGACCGCTGTGCGGCTGTTGCTGCCTGGCGAGCTGGCCAAGCACGCCGTGAGCGAGGGCACGAAGGCGGTGACCAAGTACACGAGCTCCAAGTAAGGAGGTGGCTCTGGAACGGAAGGAAGGATGGAGAGAGAATGCTCCTCCGTTGCGAGAGCGGCAAAACGGCCCTTTTCAGGGCCACCAACTTGCCTTTTGCGGGAAGGGCGGAATTGTTGTTGTTGTTTGTGTGGACGGCTGTGATGTATGTGTGCATTTTGATTGTGGGTGGGGGGGCGCGTCAAAGCGTGTTGCGCGGGGTACGGCCACGAGGTTGGTCGCCGTGGCGTGGAATGGTGGCACGCCTCGTTGGCGTGGTTTTTGACCCATTTGGTGTTGTTGGTGTGTGTGTTACCTGTCTGCGAGGGGGGACAGTGCGATCGCCGACTTTTGTGTCACCGTAACGACGGCCGTTTGCGGGTTTGTTTTTTGCACATCATACATGGCGAGGGTGAAATGTGAAATGTTGTTTTTTTTTGTGGTTTTTGTTTGCCGCCCACTATTCCCTTTGCTGTACGCCGAGTTTGACAATGGTGCGACGTAACTGCAGCGTGGAGGTGTGTGAGTGACGTTGAAATGAACGTGCCATGAAGACGCATTGTTGTTGCATTGTACTGTACGTGTACGGCGACACGCACGATGATGTACCATTCGACTCTGATTTTTGATAGCCGTGTCTGACTGATTGCGTACGACGCACGCACACCGATGTCGTCATTCAAGATGCACGCGTGTCCAGTGCAGTACAGTAAGCGCGACGCTAGACGACGGCGGCGGCGGCGGCGGCCGTTTTTGGCGAATGTCTGTACACGTGTTTGTCTGTGTCCATCCGGTATGTATTTGTTTGTTTGAAAGTGTTTTGTGTGTCGGTGACGTGGTCCGATCCGTCGCCCCCCTGAGTAACTGTCGATCGGCGCGATAGACCGGCGTCACGCAACTGAACCGAAGTCGTGGGCACACCCGTCATACTGTTGTACACCGTCGCGCTGAGAACGGTAACGACAGGTTGACTTTGATCGGTCGAATGTCTGGGCAGAACGTGAGGAAGGAGGCAAGAGTGCAGGAGGAAAGGACAGAGGGGGGGGGGGCAAAAGAGAGAGGAAGGGAAAAAGGGGAGAAACGCATTCGTAGAGCAACGGAACGTTCCCGTGTCGGAGGCGTATTGGAGCCGCACTGAAATGCGTTTAACGGCGGCGCGGCTGCAAGTGTCTGCCGTGGTGAACGTTACCTTTGACGGCTGCATTGGCCTTTGCTTTTTGCTTTTGCTTTCGCTTTCGCTTTCCCGGTTGTACGTAACGTTTGTTGGTATGGTTGGTTCTGAGGAAGAGTGTGTGACAGTGCCGTGCCGTCCATGTTCGTGTGCCCTCCCATTGTGTGTATGCTATTGTCTGTGTACTTGAATGATGTATGTAGGTGTTAGTGGACGTGTTTTACCAGTGGGGGGAAATGGATCGTCGATAGTTGGCGTCACTCTGTCACGGTCGAGATGACGCACCCTCCGTACAGAAAGGTGTCGGGAAAGTGTGTGTGTGTGTGTGTGTGTGTGTGTGTGTGTGTGTGTGTGTGTGTGTGTGCGTGCGTGCGTCCGTGAATTGGCAGTGTTTGGAGGTGGGCGTGCCCTGCATGTGGCCCGGAAGGCTGTTCGTTTGGCGGTAGTGTTGTGTGGACAGGGGAGGGGCATGCGTAACGCTGCTGGCATGGCATTTCGGGAGATGGGAGGGGGCAAACGAGGAAACGAGGAGCGGCGGCCAAAGACGGGACGGGGAGGGGCGCGGTGTGGGTGGCTTGCGCCTGTGCTCGGCGTTGTGGTTTGTGCAAAAGAGGAGGAGAAAAACAATGAGTTGCCAGGGAGGGGAGCGGTGTTGTGTTGTGGTTGTCGTGGTGTAGCCGCAGACGCGGCTGTCAGTGAACGTGGCGAGACGGACGGATGCGCGGAGGGGCGGGGGCGGCGCATTTCGCCGGTGCCGTGCCGTGCCGTGCCATGCCATGCCTGAAAGCCGCGTGGTCGCTGTGTTGTTGGTGGCGTGGGGGCGAGGAGAGTACCGTACGGGTGTGCTTGTGCGCCGGAAATGGCACACTGCGCCTGCCCGTCTTGGAGGCTGATGGCTGTGGTGTGGAAATGGGGCGCGGTGATGTTGAAGCAGTTGAAGAACAGAAAAGAAACCAAGAAGAAAACGGAAGGCGTGATGCGGCGGTGGTGGTGAGAGCGGGAAAAACAAAACAAAACAAAAAAAAAGAAAGAAAAAAAAACAACAAGAAAAAAGAAGGAAAAACAACAAGAAACAAAAAAAGAAAACAAAAAGTCTATCAATATTAAAATGTAAATGGAAATGGAAATGGAAATGGACCCAGGTATAACCTCCCTGCACAAATAGCAGAGAGTCCGATGATAATAAAAATGTGCCAGAATGTTAACGTCCCTACAAAACAAACCCAACGATAATATTAATGAAAGAATGAACCGTATGTAACATTGCAACAGACATAATGGAACCTGATAAATTGTATAAGGGCAGCAGCGTTGACCTTTGGCCCTGTATTCAGAATAAAAAGAGCCAAAGATCGTTACCCCAATGAAAAAGACACTGAAACACGTATGTAACATAGCAGCGATGGCGAGACATTGTAGCATCTGTGACCAGAGAGTTTGCGCTGGACCGCGCGAGTGTTGCGAGCGGTTCTCAGTCAGTCAGTCAGTCAGTCAGTCAGTCAGTCAGTCGTTGCGAGTCTGTAGCTCTGTCTAGTTGAGGGCTGTACTCTGTCAGTAGTCGTCGCGTGCAGTACGCTAATAGTCGTCATGCAGAGCGGTCGGTCAGTAGTAGCAGCCGAGTGCGGTTGTGTGATGTAGGCGGTCGGCAACACTGGTCAAGATGGTGAAGGAGGTATACTGTTAATTAATATAATCATTAGATAATGAAAAATTATATTTATTGTAATTAATTCTCCAACAAGTTCCCCAAAAATAATTTTTATTTCAAAAGCATTTTTCAAAAATGTAATGTTTTATTGAACTAAAGAGTTCGTTGCACTTCCCATTTCATTCCACTTCTTTGAAGAAAAATTTCACTAAAATCACAAAAAAAGAGAATATTATTATTTGCAATGCAGTTCCTCCAAGCGCTGCGCAACAACAAGAGCAGAAATGTGACATCCATTTATTCTGAGGTAAGACTTTAATTCTGATTGTTTTGCACAGGGCCAAAGACCGATATTTCGGCTCAATTGAAGTTTCTTGTCACTGAACGGACTTTAAATGTTGTGAAGAATTTATATTTGAGTCGGATTGCGAATTTCACATTTTTGTTGCCATTTTCAATACCTCTCATTGTGGGCGAGGTTACAATTAGCGCAATGTCCATTAGCATCCGTAAATAACATTGTCCATTATTTTAAATTTTGCGGGGAGGTTACAACACACAAAAAAAAAAAAAAAAACAAAAAAGTTGCATTTATATCCGCTCCTCAATTGTAGATACCCCTTACACAGCTGTGTGCAATGAATGAGTGCTGGCTGGTAATTAATTGCACTCCTTGGAGGGAAATGCCATAGGAAGTAGTCTTTAAAAAGTGAATGTTTTTCGTTAAAAGACAAAAGTTGCTTTAGAAAAAAGTAATAGTGGGGCTTTTGTTGTTGAACAAAATAAGTACAATGAACATACGTTATCAGATTTGCGCAATGCAGCTTCACACTACCTTTTGATTATAACACAATATACTATACATCGTCCCGAACCGTGACCAGAGTCGCGAGACGAGCAGAGCACGCCGCCGACGCCCGCTCAGTACAACCGTCCACCCGCTACTACTGTCGACCGACTACTACCTCTCCCGACTCGCGCTACAATATATATAACAACTGTTCCTGGCGACCCGGTGCGTGCCACTACTGTCGTCTGGCGCGGTCCAAGCGCCGACTAGCAACGATAAATAACTCTCTGGTCAGACAGAGATGCTGTCATGCCTCGCCATCGCTCTGGTAACGAATACATACGTGTTGCAGCGTGCGTACCACCGGAACACGCAGTGGCGGAGCCAAAGACTGTGTTGTCGAGGTCGAGTGCGAGCGGGAAGAGAGGCAGCGTCGGCACGGAGATGCAAGCGAGCGAGACGCACGGGGGCTGCGGCGTGGCGCGTTTGCGGTCGGCGCCTTTGGTGGCAACGGCCGGGACAAGCAGCGGTGTATGGTGTGGTGCGGGGCGGACAGGGGCGGCGGTGGACGGGGAGGAGGCGGCGCGACGACGGCATGGGGGCGAAAACGGGACGGGGGACGGCGGATGTTGAGAGGCGTCACGCGCGGACAGGACACAGGACACAGACACAGAGACACACAGATTGGAAAGGGAGGGTGCGCGGTAGTAGTTGGGAATGTGCGTACCGTGCGGGATGGGAGTGGGCGAGGAACACGGTCGTGGCCCCTGTTTGTGGGTGCGTGTGATGACGTCGGTGTGTTGTGGGAAGGGAAGGTGCTGTGGCGGCGGCGCGTAATGGGCGTAGGCCGAAAAGAGAAAGGAACGTGGGCAGTGTGTTGGCAAGCGTCGGTTCGACTGCGACGTTGATGGGCAGGGCAAGGTTAATGGTGGTAGGAGTAGGCGTGTGGGCGCAAAAAATCTGCCGCTGCAGGCGGTGCCGTAACCGCCATGGGGCGGGAAGGAGAGAGGGCCAAAGAAAGAAAGAAAGAAGAAAACAAAATAAAAAAAAAAAAGGAGGGGGGGGGGGGGCGAAAGGAAGGCAGGAAGGACAAGAGGCGAGGCGACGGCTTGCTTTGTGTATCGGTCGGTCTCTGGCTATGCTTCGTTTTCTGCAGCAGGGTCGGTGCGCGGCGTGGCTCGCGGCAGTGGGAACGCCTGGCGGCTGGACGGCCAGCAATGCGGTTGGATGGGCGGCCACAGCACCGCACCTGTGCCCGAGGAGGAGACGCTGGCGGCGGGCCCTGAGGTGAGGCCGGCTCGGCTCGGCTGGGGCTGTGGATGTGTAGGTGTGCGCCGCTGCTGCAACAACGAGTAAAACGCGAGAAGAAGGGATGGCGGTAGAGAGAAAAAAAAAAAAAAGGTCGTGTTGTGTTGATGCGCAGGCAGACGCGTACAGAGAGACGAGCCCGGTCTGCAGCAGGGTGTGGCCGTGCCGAGTGCAGAGCAGCGGCGGCTCGGTTCGGTTCGGTTCGGCCCGGCGGGCCGCGCTGTTGTCGCGGACGTGAGCGCCCCCTGGCGGGTGGCCGGAGGCGGCGCGGCGTGTTGGACGTGTGGCTGGTGGCAGTGCACAATTTGCGAGTGGCTGGCGGTGTGGCGTGGCGGTTGGCGCGTCGGGCGGCGGAGAGGGAGAGAGAGGAGAGGTATGTGTTGCGGGCGCCCTTTGCTGCGCTGCGTCGTTGCGTGTGCCGTACAGGGCGGGCGCTTGTCGACTGTGTGGGCGGTGTGGCGAATTGGCGTGAAACGGCTGCCGAGAGGTGTGTGGTAGCGAGCCGGTCGGTGTCAGTGCGAAGGGGAATGTGCGTGCGTTTGGCGGTTTCGGTGTGCTTTTTGCGGCGTGAGAGTGGGAATTAGTGGGGCCGGCTGTTGTGTTTGTTCCTTGTGTCTTGTGTCGTGTAGGTAGCTTGATGGCAACGTGGAAGGACGCCGGTTTCGTTTCGAGCCTTGCGTGTGGTTGTCGACGTTGACTGGTTGGCGTGTGCCGATGCACGTGCATGTGTGGGTCGCGAGTGCGTTTTTGGCTGGCTGTGTGTGTGTGTGTGTTTTGGGGGGGAAGGGGGAGGCGGTGGTGAAAGTGCAGTCGTTGCCACGGGCGTCGTCGGGTCGGGTGGGGCTGGGGCTGTGCGTCGTGGCGGAAAGGTGGTAGGTTGCGGGAAGCGAGCCCGTCGTTGACGGTGTCGCGTGAGTTGTGAATCGAGTGGGGCGCGGGGCGCGGGGCGCGGGACAGGAGCAGCGTGCCGCTGCGTCGTGGTCGTCAGCAGAGGCTGTGCGTGTGCTTGTCCTTTTTGTGGGCGGTTCGTGCGAGGCGTTTTTGTTTTGTGTTGCCCTAGTTGTTAGTTTATTTTGTTTGTGTTTGTTATTTTGAGACGACGACTGGTTGGTGGCGTGCGCGCGAAGTGGCGGTGTGCGCTTCCCGTGTCGTTTGTGTTGTTTTTTTTTTGTTTTTGTTTTTGTGTGTTTTTTTTTGCACTGGGCCCCGGGGGGTGGGTGGGTGCGTGCGTGTGTGTCGATTGCCGGCTGGCGAAAGGTGCGCCATCGGCGGGGTGGGTCGCCGGCACGAGTAGAGGCGGCGGCGTTGTTGCTGTTGTTGTGTGGTGTTTGTTTTGTTCGGCTGTGTCGGCGAGCTGTGTTGCGGTGCGTGTGAATGGTGGTGCAAAAGTGCTGGCGTTGGGGCTGCGACTGCGACGGCGGCGAGCCGCGGGCGCGCATGATAGTGATGTTGTGAACAGCGGCTGTGTACGGTAGTGGTGTTGTTGTAGCACGACGTGCATCCGGGCCGGCGCGGAAAGCGCAGTTGCGGGCGGTTGCCCTTCGGTGCCAGCCATGTCGCGTGAGCGGCGGGTTGCTGTGGTGTCGACACGTGGTGCTCTGGGTTGTTGTGTGGTGCCCTTTGGCCGGTGGGGGTGGTTCGCGTGCGTCTCGTTCGCGCTCGGTATCTGGTCGTGGTCGTGCTGCTCCCCCGTCTGTCGGCGGTTTTCGACGTCGTCTGTACGTTTTTGTCCGTTTGCGGCGGTGCCTGCCGACGTCGTCCCGTCGCGACCTTTCAACCGAAAGTGTGGCGCCCGAAGGTGAACGAACGTAACCCTGACCTCGGCGCTTTACGCTGAGCCGAGCGAACCGAACCGAACCTAACCTGTGGTGTGGTGAGGTGAGCTCAGCCTGTGAGCCCCAAACGTCTACGTAAGGTAAGCTGTCCGGCGGCTCACGCCTCACGTTTTGAACGCTTTTTTAACCTACGTTTGACGCTTCTTAACCTAGCACTGACCCCTTAACCTAACGTGTAACGTAACCTAACGTAACCTAACCTAACCTAACCTCTGACGCCTGACGTGTTTGAATGCTTAACCTAAGTTTGACGCTTAACCTAACCCAAGTCCCCTTAACCTAACCCACGTCCACCTAACCTAACCGAACCTAACCTAGACGTGTAAACGTAATGTGTAACGCGCAACGTGTAAGGTCGGCTGTCGTGTGTGCTGACGGCAGATTGGGTTGGTCTGTAGATTCGGATTGCGGTTTGCCTCGGTCGAGGGGTTGGGTCGGAAGCGGCGAGGGGCGGCGGCGCCTGTTGCGCAGGCGGCGTCCGTTTGCGGCGGGCAATTGTTGAGAAACGGCTGTGAATGTTGGCGGGCGAGAGGAGGAGGACGGCGCGCGATGTGGCCCGACGGCTGCGGGCCGATCGGGAAACGGCGGGAGGGCGACGGAAGGCGATGGGGCGGCGGAGGCGCGTTTGCACGGCCGTCATCGCCGCACGCCTCGGCTTGTGTGGCTGTGGCGCCGGCCGCGCTGGCCGGGCTGCCGCGGCGACGGTGTGGGAGTTTTGCCGAAGGTTTGGCCATTGTGGCGGGTCGTCGGCTGGGGCTGTGGGGGCGGCATTTGGGCGGGGGCGGCGATTCTCGGCGGGCCGACCCAGGCTGTAGCGCGCGGTAGCTGCAGTTTGGCCGTGGTTTGCGGCGCTGCCGTGGCGACTGGTTGGCGACTGTGGTGTGGCTGTGTGTAGCCCCATCCTCGGTGGTTTGAAAGGCGCGGGCGGTTGTGGCGCAGCTTTGGGGCTGCTCCGCACAGGCTGTCGGACGTTGGGCGGTAGCAAGCGCGGGAGGCGCGGCGCGGCGGCGCGCAGAGTGGCGGCCGCTCTCTCGGCCGTCCGCGCCCGCCCGCGACACTGGCTGGGCCCTTGTGATTCTCTGCTCTGCTCTGCCGTGCTGTGCTGTGCTTGCGTGCCTGCCGTCCCGCTCGCTCTCGCTCTCGCTCTCGCTGTGTGTTACGCGCGTCGTCGAAATGGCAGATCAGGCGGCTACGAACGAGACTGCTGCGGCACCCGCCGCCACCGGCACTACGAAGAAGGCCAAGTCTGCGTCGTCTGCGAAGAAGCCGCGCGCCAAGCCTGCGCACCCGCGCACCTCTGAGATGGTGACGGCCGCCATCAAGAGTCTGAAGGAGCGCGGCGGGTCGTCGCTGCAGGCGATCAAGAAGTACATAGCCGCGCACTACAAGCTGGACGCGGAGAAGCTGGCGCCGTTTATCAAGAAGTACCTCAAGTCGGCCGTCGTGGCGGGCGAGCTGGTGCAGACGAAGGGGAAGGGCGCGTCCGGCTCGTTCAAGCTTGCCGGCGCCGGCGGCGGGGGGGCGGCCGAGGGCGGCAAGGCTCGTGCTGGCGGTGCCAAGAAGAAGCGCGCCGCTCCGGCCAGCAAGGAGAAGAAGGGCGCCCGTGCGGCCGGCGCAAAGAAGGCTGGTGGCGTGAAGGCGGCGACCGGTCGGAAGGCGGGCGCCGCCAAGAAGGCGTCTGCGGCGTCGGCCGCTCCCGCGGGTGCGAAGAAGGCGGCTGCGGCCAAGCCGGCCAAGGCCAAGTCGCCGTCGAAGGCGAAGAAGGCCGCCAAGGTTCCGACGAAGAAGCCGAAGGCGCCGCGCCCGAAGAAGGCGACGACGCCGTCTAAGGCGAAGGCTTCGCCCAAGAAGAAGAAGTAGAGTAGAGTAGAGGAGAAAGAGATGGGAAAGGAAGGGTTTGGCGCTTGACCCCGTCGTCCCCACCCCCCGTCGTCGTCTAGTGGCGCGCAAGAGACGCGCGGCCCAAAACGGCCCTTCTCAGGGCCATCAAAGCACGTCGGGGAAGGTTTTGATTGTCGTGTTGCGTTTGGTGTGGGTGTCTGTCTGTATGCCCGTGGGGATGCTGTTTGCGTGCCGTGGTGGTTTGATTGCGGGGGTCGGTGGCGGGTGTGGGCGGCGGTAGCGGTAAGCGGTGTTGTTGTTGTCGTGGTTGATTGTCGCCGTGTTTGTGGCGGCGGCCGACGGTTGGTTTTCTGTCACGTTGTTTTGTGTTGAATACGTTGGTTGGCTTGCCTGCGTTCGTTCTTCTCGGATGTGTGTCTTGTCTAGTCGTGTCTGGTCTTTGTTTTGTTTCTTTGTGTGTGTTATGTTTTGCAACGGGGGGCACGTTGAGATGTGGAAGGAGTCGGCGGGGATTTCGGTGGCGTGTAGAGCGAGCGAGCGCGCCTGCCTGGCCGTTGGCCGTCGGAGTGGAGTGCGGGTTTTTTTTGTTTTCGAAACGAAAGCGGCGGCCGGCCAGCCACCCGTGCGGTGTGACGTCGGCCGTTGGGTATTGTGCGCTTTGAGCGCCGGGGAGGGATGATGTGTGATTGTTGCGCGCTGCTAGCAGGCAGGCAGAGTGAGCGGGTGTGTGTGGCGGACGGACGGGAAGTGGTGGTTTTTGTTTTTGGGTTGCGGGGCGAGAGGCAGGCGACCGACAAAGTTTGCTCGCGACGGAGAGATGTTAGTGGCCCTGAAAAGGGCCGTTTTTGTTTGTGCGGTGCGGTGCCGCGGCGCGGTTTAGGCGCGCTCGCCGCGGATGCGGCGCGCGAGCTGGATGTCCTTGGGCATGATGGTGACGCGCTTGGCGTGGATTGCGCACAGGTTGGTGTCTTCGAAGAGGCCGACGAGGTAGGCCTCGCTGGCCTCCTGCAGGGCCATGACTGCGGAGCTCTGGAAGCGCAGGTCGGTCTTGAAGTCCTGGGCGATCTCGCGCACTAGGCGCTGGAATGGCAGCTTGCGGATGAGCAGCTCTGTGCTCTTCTGGTAGCGCCTGATTTCTCGCAGGGCGACGGTGCCCGGCCTGTAGCGGTGGGGCTTCTTGACGCCTCCGGTGGCGGGCGCGCTCTTCCTCGCCGCCTTGGTGGCGAGCTGTTTGCGCGGCGCCTTTCCGCCGGTGGACTTGCGGGCCGTTTGCTTTGTGCGGGCCATGGCGGTAGCGTTGGCGGTAGCGGAGCGGCGTGCGTGGAGGTTAGGTGCGGCGCGGCGTCCGGTGCTGCCTTGACAACGGGCCCGCGCGCCTCCGTGCTGCGCTTATATGCCCTCGGTTGCGCGTGGTGGGGGGAGGGCGGGCCAGAGTCTATATAGGGGGGCGGCGGGCGCGCTGGGCGCAGACCGTAGCCGACTCGCCAGCCGCTGCAGCTGCTGTTTGTGCACGTTTTGCTTTGCCCGAGGAAGGAAGGATGACAGGCCGCGGCAAGGGAGGAAAGGGGCTCGGCAAGGGTGGCGCCAAGCGGCACCGCAAGGTGTTGCGCGACAACATCCAGGGCATCACGAAGCCCGCCATCCGCCGCCTGGCTCGCAGGGGCGGCGTGAAGCGCATCTCTGGTCTGATCTACGAGGAGACCCGCGGGGTGCTGAAGGTGTTCCTGGAGAACGTGATCCGCGACGCGGTGACGTACACTGAGCACGCCAAGCGCAAGACTGTGACGGCCATGGACGTGGTGTACGCCCTGAAGAGGCAGGGGCGCACCCTGTACGGTTTCGGCGGTTAGGCTGCGTCGCAGCGGGCGCTGGCCTTCCCGCGGCCGTGCTTGTGGGTGGGAGAGACTAGAAAACGGCCCTTTTCAGGGCCACCACACTGTTCGGAAGTTGAAAAGTGCGAAAGAGTCTGTGTTGTTGTTGTTGTTGTTGCTGCGTGTGTGTGCGCTGTGTTGTTCGTTTGTTTGTTTGTTTGTTTGTTTGTTTGTTTCTTTCTTTCTTTCCGTTTGAGCGACGTGATGTGGCTGGGAGGGGAGAAGGAAAGGAAACGTGTCATGTGGCTGGCTGTGTGTGGAGCTGCTTCGTTTGTGTTTGTTATTGTGTGTCTTTGTATCGATCGCGACGGAGATGGCGGGCTGTGTGTTGTTGTGCGAGAGAGGCGGTAATTATTTGCTTGCGTGGTTTGGCTCTGTGTGTTTGCGGCGGCGTTGGGGTTTCCGAGGCAAGGCGTGTGGGCATAGGCGGCCGGATCAGCTGTTTCGTTCGTGTCGACGGCCGTTGCGCGCGGGAGTGGAGGGCGGTGTGTCGACACGCCTCCCTTTAACAATGGTCATTATTGCTGCCGTTGTCGTTTGGAAGGCGACTCTGCGACCGTGCAAAATGTGTGTGTGTGTGTGTGTGTGTGTGTGTGTGTGTGTGTGTGCGGGCTGTGTGGACGACAAGATGGCGGACGTGCGCCGGCGGCGGCTGTGCTGTGAAAGTGCAAAGTTGAAACAAAACAAGGTGCGGCGAGGACGACTGAAATTTTGCTTTGGACGTAGGTTTGTGTGGTGGCCCTGAAAAGGGCCGATTGTTGTGGGCCGGGCCGAGCCGAGCCGGCAAAGCGCGTTGCGTGCAGGGGAGCACGCGGCGCTGCGATTGCCTGGCCTCCTTTAGGCCTTCTTCTCGGTCTTCTTTGGCAGCAGGACGGCCTGGATGTTGGGTAGGACACCACCCTGTGCGATGGTGACGCCCGACAGGAGCTTGTTGAGCTCCTCGTCGTTGCGGATGGCAAGCTGCAGGTGGCGCGGGATGATGCGCGTCTTCTTGTTGTCGCGGGCCGCGTTTCCGGCCAGCTCGAGCACCTCAGCCGCGAGGTACTCCATGACGGCGGCGAGGTAGACGGGCGCCCCGGCGCCGACGCGCTCTGCGTAGTTTCCCTTGCGCAGGAGGCGGTGGATTCTGCCGACCGGGAACTGGAGCCCAGCCCTGCTTGAGCGGGACTTTGACTTGCCCTTGACTTTGCCTCCCTTTCCGCGTCCGGACATGGCGATGGGCTAGCGACGGTGCACACGAGAAGGAAACGAAAACGACCGGTGCGAGCGGCAGCGAGTCGAGCAGCGGAGTGCGTGCCGGCGCAGCCGGGGTGGGGGTGCTTTATGGGCTCGGGTGCGGCGGCCGGTTGCGCGCGCGCCCCATTGGTCGGCGGCCGCAACAGGGCGAGCTGGTAAAGGTGCGGCGGCGGCTGGCGGCGGGTGCCACTGTGTGGGGAGACGCTGACTAGAGCGGAGCGCTTGCTACTGGTGTTGCTGCTGCCGCCGTACGTTGGTTCGAGATGCCGCCCAAGACTAGCGGGAAGGCCGCCAAGAAGGCTGGCAAGGCGCAGAAGAACATTTCGAAGGGCGACAAGAAGAAGAAGCGCAAGAGGAAGGAGAGCTATGCCATCTACATCTACAAGGTGCTGAAGCAGGTGCACCCTGACACGGGCATCTCGTCGAAGGCGATGAGCATCATGAACAGCTTCGTGAACGACATTTTCGAGCGCATTGCGGCCGAGGCTTCTCGCCTGGCGCACTACAACAAGCGCTCGACCATCACGTCCCGCGAGATCCAGACCGCTGTGCGGCTGTTGCTGCCTGGCGAGCTGGCCAAGCACGCCGTGAGCGAGGGCACGAAGGCGGTGACCAAGTACACGAGCTCCAAGTAAGGAGGTGGCTCTGGAACGGAAGGAAGGATGGAGAGAGAATGCTCCTCCGTTGCGAGAGCGGCAAAACGGCCCTTTTCAGGGCCACCAACTTGCCTTTTGCGGGAAGGGCGGAATTGTTGTTGTTGTTTGTGTGGACGGCTGTGATGTATGTGTGCATTTTGATTGTGGGTGGGGGGGCGCGTCAAAGCGTGTTGCGCGGGGTACGGCCACGAGGTTGGTCGCCGTGGCGTGGAATGGTGGCACGCCTCGTTGGCGTGGTTTTTGACCCATTTGGTGTTGTTGGTGTGTGTGTTACCTGTCTGCGAGGGGGGACAGTGCGATCGCCGACTTTTGTGTCACCGTAACGACGGCCGTTTGCGGGTTTGTTTTTTGCACATCATACATGGCGAGGGTGAAATGTGAAATGTTGTTTTTTTTTGTGGTTTTTGTTTGCCGCCCACTATTCCCTTTGCTGTACGCCGAGTTTGACAATGGTGCGACGTAACTGCAGCGTGGAGGTGTGTGAGTGACGTTGAAATGAACGTGCCATGAAGACGCATTGTTGTTGCATTGTACTGTACGTGTACGGCGACACGCACGATGATGTACCATTCGACTCTGATTTTTGATAGCCGTGTCTGACTGATTGCGTACGACGCACGCACACCGATGTCGTCATTCAAGATGCACGCGTGTCCAGTGCAGTACAGTAAGCGCGACGCTAGACGACGGCGGCGGCGGCGGCGGCCGTTTTTGGCGAATGTCTGTACACGTGTTTGTCTGTGTCCATCCGGTATGTATTTGTTTGTTTGAAAGTGTTTTGTGTGTCGGTGACGTGGTCCGATCCGTCGCCCCCCTGAGTAACTGTCGATCGGCGCGATAGACCGGCGTCACGCAACTGAACCGAAGTCGTGGGCACACCCGTCATACTGTTGTACACCGTCGCGCTGAGAACGGTAACGACAGGTTGACTTTGATCGGTCGAATGTCTGGGCAGAACGTGAGGAAGGAGGCAAGAGTGCAGGAGGAAAGGACAGAGGGGGGGGGGGCAAAAGAGAGAGGAAGGGAAAAAGGGGAGAAACGCATTCGTAGAGCAACGGAACGTTCCCGTGTCGGAGGCGTATTGGAGCCGCACTGAAATGCGTTTAACGGCGGCGCGGCTGCAAGTGTCTGCCGTGGTGAACGTTACCTTTGACGGCTGCATTGGCCTTTGCTTTTTGCTTTTGCTTTCGCTTTCGCTTTCCCGGTTGTACGTAACGTTTGTTGGTATGGTTGGTTCTGAGGAAGAGTGTGTGACAGTGCCGTGCCGTCCATGTTCGTGTGCCCTCCCATTGTGTGTATGCTATTGTCTGTGTACTTGAATGATGTATGTAGGTGTTAGTGGACGTGTTTTACCAGTGGGGGGAAATGGATCGTCGATAGTTGGCGTCACTCTGTCACGGTCGAGATGACGCACCCTCCGTACAGAAAGGTGTCGGGAAAGTGTGTGTGTGTGTGTGTGTGTGTGTGTGTGTGTGTGTGTGTGTGTGTGTGTGCGTGCGTGCGTCCGTGAATTGGCAGTGTTTGGAGGTGGGCGTGCCCTGCATGTGGCCCGGAAGGCTGTTCGTTTGGCGGTAGTGTTGTGTGGACAGGGGAGGGGCATGCGTAACGCTGCTGGCATGGCATTTCGGGAGATGGGAGGGGGCAAACGAGGAAACGAGGAGCGGCGGCCAAAGACGGGACGGGGAGGGGCGCGGTGTGGGTGGCTTGCGCCTGTGCTCGGCGTTGTGGTTTGTGCAAAAGAGGAGGAGAAAAACAATGAGTTGCCAGGGAGGGGAGCGGTGTTGTGTTGTGGTTGTCGTGGTGTAGCCGCAGACGCGGCTGTCAGTGAACGTGGCGAGACGGACGGATGCGCGGAGGGGCGGGGGCGGCGCATTTCGCCGGTGCCGTGCCGTGCCGTGCCATGCCATGCCTGAAAGCCGCGTGGTCGCTGTGTTGTTGGTGGCGTGGGGGCGAGGAGAGTACCGTACGGGTGTGCTTGTGCGCCGGAAATGGCACACTGCGCCTGCCCGTCTTGGAGGCTGATGGCTGTGGTGTGGAAATGGGGCGCGGTGATGTTGAAGCAGTTGAAGAACAGAAAAGAAACCAAGAAGAAAACGGAAGGCGTGATGCGGCGGTGGTGGTGAGAGCGGGAAAAACAAAACAAAACAAAAAAAAAGAAAGAAAAAAAAACAACAAGAAAAAAGAAGGAAAAACAACAAGAAACAAAAAAAGAAAACAAAAAGTCTATCAATATTAAAATGTAAATGGAAATGGAAATGGAAATGGACCCAGGTATAACCTCCCTGCACAAATAGCAGAGAGTCCGATGATAATAAAAATGTGCCAGAATGTTAACGTCCCTACAAAACAAACCCAACGATAATATTAATGAAAGAATGAACCGTATGTAACATTGCAACAGACATAATGGAACCTGATAAATTGTATAAGGGCAGCAGCGTTGACCTTTGGCCCTGTATTCAGAATAAAAAGAGCCAAAGATCGTTACCCCAATGAAAAAGACACTGAAACACGTATGTAACATAGCAGCGATGGCGAGACATTGTAGCATCTGTGACCAGAGAGTTTGCGCTGGACCGCGCGAGTGTTGCGAGCGGTTCTCAGTCAGTCAGTCAGTCAGTCAGTCAGTCAGTCAGTCGTTGCGAGTCTGTAGCTCTGTCTAGTTGAGGGCTGTACTCTGTCAGTAGTCGTCGCGTGCAGTACGCTAATAGTCGTCATGCAGAGCGGTCGGTCAGTAGTAGCAGCCGAGTGCGGTTGTGTGATGTAGGCGGTCGGCAACACTGGTCAAGATGGTGAAGGAGGTATACTGTTAATTAATATAATCATTAGATAATGAAAAATTATATTTATTGTAATTAATTCTCCAACAAGTTCCCCAAAAATAATTTTTATTTCAAAAGCATTTTTCAAAAATGTAATGTTTTATTGAACTAAAGAGTTCGTTGCACTTCCCATTTCATTCCACTTCTTTGAAGAAAAATTTCACTAAAATCACAAAAAAAGAGAATATTATTATTTGCAATGCAGTTCCTCCAAGCGCTGCGCAACAACAAGAGCAGAAATGTGACATCCATTTATTCTGAGGTAAGACTTTAATTCTGATTGTTTTGCACAGGGCCAAAGACCGATATTTCGGCTCAATTGAAGTTTCTTGTCACTGAACGGACTTTAAATGTTGTGAAGAATTTATATTTGAGTCGGATTGCGAATTTCACATTTTTGTTGCCATTTTCAATACCTCTCATTGTGGGCGAGGTTACAATTAGCGCAATGTCCATTAGCATCCGTAAATAACATTGTCCATTATTTTAAATTTTGCGGGGAGGTTACAACACACAAAAAAAAAAAAAAAAACAAAAAAGTTGCATTTATATCCGCTCCTCAATTGTAGATACCCCTTACACAGCTGTGTGCAATGAATGAGTGCTGGCTGGTAATTAATTGCACTCCTTGGAGGGAAATGCCATAGGAAGTAGTCTTTAAAAAGTGAATGTTTTTCGTTAAAAGACAAAAGTTGCTTTAGAAAAAAGTAATAGTGGGGCTTTTGTTGTTGAACAAAATAAGTACAATGAACATACGTTATCAGATTTGCGCAATGCAGCTTCACACTACCTTTTGATTATAACACAATATACTATACATCGTCCCGAACCGTGACCAGAGTCGCGAGACGAGCAGAGCACGCCGCCGACGCCCGCTCAGTACAACCGTCCACCCGCTACTACTGTCGACCGACTACTACCTCTCCCGACTCGCGCTACAATATATATAACAACTGTTCCTGGCGACCCGGTGCGTGCCACTACTGTCGTCTGGCGCGGTCCAAGCGCCGACTAGCAACGATAAATAACTCTCTGGTCAGACAGAGATGCTGTCATGCCTCGCCATCGCTCTGGTAACGAATACATACGTGTTGCAGCGTGCGTACCACCGGAACACGCAGTGGCGGAGCCAAAGACTGTGTTGTCGAGGTCGAGTGCGAGCGGGAAGAGAGGCAGCGTCGGCACGGAGATGCAAGCGAGCGAGACGCACGGGGGCTGCGGCGTGGCGCGTTTGCGGTCGGCGCCTTTGGTGGCAACGGCCGGGACAAGCAGCGGTGTATGGTGTGGTGCGGGGCGGACAGGGGCGGCGGTGGACGGGGAGGAGGCGGCGCGACGACGGCATGGGGGCGAAAACGGGACGGGGGACGGCGGATGTTGAGAGGCGTCACGCGCGGACAGGACACAGGACACAGACACAGAGACACACAGATTGGAAAGGGAGGGTGCGCGGTAGTAGTTGGGAATGTGCGTACCGTGCGGGATGGGAGTGGGCGAGGAACACGGTCGTGGCCCCTGTTTGTGGGTGCGTGTGATGACGTCGGTGTGTTGTGGGAAGGGAAGGTGCTGTGGCGGCGGCGCGTAATGGGCGTAGGCCGAAAAGAGAAAGGAACGTGGGCAGTGTGTTGGCAAGCGTCGGTTCGACTGCGACGTTGATGGGCAGGGCAAGGTTAATGGTGGTAGGAGTAGGCGTGTGGGCGCAAAAAATCTGCCGCTGCAGGCGGTGCCGTAACCGCCATGGGGCGGGAAGGAGAGAGGGCCAAAGAAAGAAAGAAAGAAGAAAACAAAATAAAAAAAAAAAAGGAGGGGGGGGGGGGGCGAAAGGAAGGCAGGAAGGACAAGAGGCGAGGCGACGGCTTGCTTTGTGTATCGGTCGGTCTCTGGCTATGCTTCGTTTTCTGCAGCAGGGTCGGTGCGCGGCGTGGCTCGCGGCAGTGGGAACGCCTGGCGGCTGGACGGCCAGCAATGCGGTTGGATGGGCGGCCACAGCACCGCACCTGTGCCCGAGGAGGAGACGCTGGCGGCGGGCCCTGAGGTGAGGCCGGCTCGGCTCGGCTGGGGCTGTGGATGTGTAGGTGTGCGCCGCTGCTGCAACAACGAGTAAAACGCGAGAAGAAGGGATGGCGGTAGAGAGAAAAAAAAAAAAAAGGTCGTGTTGTGTTGATGCGCAGGCAGACGCGTACAGAGAGACGAGCCCGGTCTGCAGCAGGGTGTGGCCGTGCCGAGTGCAGAGCAGCGGCGGCTCGGTTCGGTTCGGTTCGGCCCGGCGGGCCGCGCTGTTGTCGCGGACGTGAGCGCCCCCTGGCGGGTGGCCGGAGGCGGCGCGGCGTGTTGGACGTGTGGCTGGTGGCAGTGCACAATTTGCGAGTGGCTGGCGGTGTGGCGTGGCGGTTGGCGCGTCGGGCGGCGGAGAGGGAGAGAGAGGAGAGGTATGTGTTGCGGGCGCCCTTTGCTGCGCTGCGTCGTTGCGTGTGCCGTACAGGGCGGGCGCTTGTCGACTGTGTGGGCGGTGTGGCGAATTGGCGTGAAACGGCTGCCGAGAGGTGTGTGGTAGCGAGCCGGTCGGTGTCAGTGCGAAGGGGAATGTGCGTGCGTTTGGCGGTTTCGGTGTGCTTTTTGCGGCGTGAGAGTGGGAATTAGTGGGGCCGGCTGTTGTGTTTGTTCCTTGTGTCTTGTGTCGTGTAGGTAGCTTGATGGCAACGTGGAAGGACGCCGGTTTCGTTTCGAGCCTTGCGTGTGGTTGTCGACGTTGACTGGTTGGCGTGTGCCGATGCACGTGCATGTGTGGGTCGCGAGTGCGTTTTTGGCTGGCTGTGTGTGTGTGTGTGTTTTGGGGGGGGAAGGGGGAGGCGGTGGTGAAAGTGCAGTCGTTGCCACGGGCGTCGTCGGGTCGGGTGGGGCTGGGGCTGTGCGTCGTGGCGGAAAGGTGGTAGGTTGCGGGAAGCGAGCCCGTCGTTGACGGTGTCGCGTGAGTTGTGAATCGAGTGGGGCGCGGGGCGCGGGGCGCGGGACAGGAGCAGCGTGCCGCTGCGTCGTGGTCGTCAGCAGAGGCTGTGCGTGTGCTTGTCCTTTTTGTGGGCGGTTCGTGCGAGGCGTTTTTGTTTTGTGTTGCCCTAGTTGTTAGTTTATTTTGTTTGTGTTTGTTATTTTGAGACGACGACTGGTTGGTGGCGTGCGCGCGAAGTGGCGGTGTGCGCTTCCCGTGTCGTTTGTGTTGTTTTTTTTTTGTTTTTGTTTTTGTGTGTTTTTTTTTGCACTGGGCCCCGGGGGGTGGGTGGGTGCGTGCGTGTGTGTCGATTGCCGGCTGGCGAAAGGTGCGCCATCGGCGGGGTGGGTCGCCGGCACGAGTAGAGGCGGCGGCGTTGTTGCTGTTGTTGTGTGGTGTTTGTTTTGTTCGGCTGTGTCGGCGAGCTGTGTTGCGGTGCGTGTGAATGGTGGTGCAAAAGTGCTGGCGTTGGGGCTGCGACTGCGACGGCGGCGAGCCGCGGGCGCGCATGATAGTGATGTTGTGAACAGCGGCTGTGTACGGTAGTGGTGTTGTTGTAGCACGACGTGCATCCGGGCCGGCGCGGAAAGCGCAGTTGCGGGCGGTTGCCCTTCGGTGCCAGCCATGTCGCGTGAGCGGCGGGTTGCTGTGGTGTCGACACGTGGTGCTCTGGGTTGTTGTGTGGTGCCCTTTGGCCGGTGGGGGGTGGTTCGCGTGCGTCTCGTTCGCGCTCGGTATCTGGTCGTGGTCGTGCTGCTCCCCCGTCTGTCGGCGGTTTTCGACGTCGTCTGTACGTTTTTGTCCGTTTGCGGCGGTGCCTGCCGACGTCGTCCCGTCGCGACCTTTCAACCGAAAGTGTGGCGCCCGAAGGTGAACGAACGTAACCCTGACCTCGGCGCTTTACGCTGAGCCGAGCGAACCGAACCGAACCTAACCTGTGGTGTGGTGAGGTGAGCTCAGCCTGTGAGCCCCAAACGTCTACGTAAGGTAAGCTGTCCGGCGGCTCACGCCTCACGTTTTGAACGCTTTTTTAACCTACGTTTGACGCTTCTTAACCTAGCACTGACCCCTTAACCTAACGTGTAACGTAACCTAACGTAACCTAACCTAACCTAACCTAACCTAACCTAACCTAACCTAACCTCTGACGCCTGACGTGTTTGAATGCCCCAAGTCCCCTTAACCTAACCCACGTCCACCTAACCTAACCGAACCTAACCTAGACGTGTAAACGTAATGTGTAACGCGCAACGTGTAAGGTCGGCTGTCGTGTGTGCTGACGGCAGATTGGGTTGGTCTGTAGATTCGGATTGCGGTTTGCCTCGGTCGAGGGGTTGGGTCGGAAGCGGCGAGGGGCGGCGGCGCCTGTTGCGCAGGCGGCGTCCGTTTGCGGCGGGCAATTGTTGAGAAACGGCTGTGAATGTTGGCGGGCGAGAGGAGGAGGACGGCGCGCGATGTGGCCCGACGGCTGCGGGCCGATCGGGAAACGGCGGGAGGGCGACGGAAGGCGATGGGGCGGCGGAGGCGCGTTTGCACGGCCGTCATCGCCGCACGCCTCGGCTTGTGTGGCTGTGGCGCCGGCCGCGCTGGCCGGGCTGCCGCGGCGACGGTGTGGGAGTTTTGCCGAAGGTTTGGCCATTGTGGCGGGTCGTCGGCTGGGGCTGTGGGGGCGGCATTTGGGCGGGGGCGGCGATTCTCGGCGGGCCGACCCAGGCTGTAGCGCGCGGTAGCTGCAGTTTGGCCGTGGTTTGCGGCGCTGCCGTGGCGACTGGTTGGCGACTGTGGTGTGGCTGTGTGTAGCCCCATCCTCGGTGGTTTGAAAGGCGCGGGCGGTTGTGGCGCAGCTTTGGGGCTGCTCCGCACAGGCTGTCGGACGTTGGGCGGTAGCAAGCGCGGGAGGCGCGGCGCGGCGGCGCGCAGAGTGGCGGCCGCTCTCTCGGCCGTCCGCGCCCGCCCGCGACACTGGCTGGGCCCTTGTGATTCTCTGCTCTGCTCTGCCGTGCTGTGCTGTGCTTGCGTGCCTGCCGTCCCGCTCGCTCTCGCTCTCGCTCTCGCTGTGTGTTACGCGCGTCGTCGAAATGGCAGATCAGGCGGCTACGAACGAGACTGCTGCGGCACCCGCCGCCACCGGCACTACGAAGAAGGCCAAGTCTGCGTCGTCTGCGAAGAAGCCGCGCGCCAAGCCTGCGCACCCGCGCACCTCTGAGATGGTGACGGCCGCCATCAAGAGTCTGAAGGAGCGCGGCGGGTCGTCGCTGCAGGCGATCAAGAAGTACATAGCCGCGCACTACAAGCTGGACGCGGAGAAGCTGGCGCCGTTTATCAAGAAGTACCTCAAGTCGGCCGTCGTGGCGGGCGAGCTGGTGCAGACGAAGGGGAAGGGCGCGTCCGGCTCGTTCAAGCTTGCCGGCGCCGGCGGCGGGGGGGCGGCCGAGGGCGGCAAGGCTCGTGCTGGCGGTGCCAAGAAGAAGCGCGCCGCTCCGGCCAGCAAGGAGAAGAAGGGCGCCCGTGCGGCCGGCGCAAAGAAGGCTGGTGGCGTGAAGGCGGCGACCGGTCGGAAGGCGGGCGCCGCCAAGAAGGCGTCTGCGGCGTCGGCCGCTCCCGCGGGTGCGAAGAAGGCGGCTGCGGCCAAGCCGGCCAAGGCCAAGTCGCCGTCGAAGGCGAAGAAGGCCGCCAAGGTTCCGACGAAGAAGCCGAAGGCGCCGCGCCCGAAGAAGGCGACGACGCCGTCTAAGGCGAAGGCTTCGCCCAAGAAGAAGAAGTAGAGTAGAGTAGAGGAGAAAGAGATGGGAAAGGAAGGGTTTGGCGCTTGACCCCGTCGTCCCCACCCCCCGTCGTCGTCTAGTGGCGCGCAAGAGACGCGCGGCCCAAAACGGCCCTTCTCAGGGCCATCAAAGCACGTCGGGGAAGGTTTTGATTGTCGTGTTGCGTTTGGTGTGGGTGTCTGTCTGTATGCCCGTGGGGATGCTGTTTGCGTGCCGTGGTGGTTTGATTGCGGGGGTCGGTGGCGGGTGTGGGCGGCGGTAGCGGTAAGCGGTGTTGTTGTTGTCGTGGTTGATTGTCGCCGTGTTTGTGGCGGCGGCCGACGGTTGGTTTTCTGTCACGTTGTTTTGTTTGAATACGTTGGTTGGCTTGCCTGCGTTCGTTCTTCTCGGATGTGTGTCTTGTCTAGTCGTGTCTGGTCTTTGTTTTGTTTCTTTGTGTGTGTTATGTTTTGCAACGGGGGGCACGTTGAGATGTGGAAGGAGTCGGCGGGGATTTCGGTGGCGTGTAGAGCGAGCGAGCGCGCCTGCCTGGCCGTTGGCCGTCGGAGTGGAGTGCGGGTTTTTTTTGTTTTCGAAACGAAAGCGGCGGCCGGCCAGCCACCCGTGCGGTGTGACGTCGGCCGTTGGGTATTGTGCGCTTTGAGCGCCGGGGAGGGATGATGTGTGATTGTTGCGCGCTGCTAGCAGGCAGGCAGAGTGAGCGGGTGTGTGTGGCGGACGGACGGGAAGTGGTGGTTTTTGTTTTTGGGTTGCGGGGCGAGAGGCAGGCGACCGACAAAGTTTGCTCGCGACGGAGAGATGTTAGTGGCCCTGAAAAGGGCCGTTTTTGTTTGTGCGGTGCGGTGCCGCGGCGCGGTTTAGGCGCGCTCGCCGCGGATGCGGCGCGCGAGCTGGATGTCCTTGGGCATGATGGTGACGCGCTTGGCGTGGATTGCGCACAGGTTGGTGTCTTCGAAGAGGCCGACGAGGTAGGCCTCGCTGGCCTCCTGCAGGGCCATGACTGCGGAGCTCTGGAAGCGCAGGTCGGTCTTGAAGTCCTGGGCGATCTCGCGCACTAGGCGCTGGAATGGCAGCTTGCGGATGAGCAGCTCTGTGCTCTTCTGGTAGCGCCTGATTTCTCGCAGGGCGACGGTGCCCGGCCTGTAGCGGTGGGGCTTCTTGACGCCTCCGGTGGCGGGCGCGCTCTTCCTCGCCGCCTTGGTGGCGAGCTGTTTGCGCGGCGCCTTTCCGCCGGTGGACTTGCGGGCCGTTTGCTTTGTGCGGGCCATGGCGGTAGCGTTGGCGGTAGCGGAGCGGCGTGCGTGGAGGTTAGGTGCGGCGCGGCGTCCGGTGCTGCCTTGACAACGGGCCCGCGCGCCTCCGTGCTGCGCTTATATGCCCTCGGTTGCGCGTGGTGGGGGGAGGGCGGGCCAGAGTCTATATAGGGGGGCGGCGGGCGCGCTGGGCGCAGACCGTAGCCGACTCGCCAGCCGCTGCAGCTGCTGTTTGTGCACGTTTTGCTTTGCCCGAGGAAGGAAGGATGACAGGCCGCGGCAAGGGAGGAAAGGGGCTCGGCAAGGGTGGCGCCAAGCGGCACCGCAAGGTGTTGCGCGACAACATCCAGGGCATCACGAAGCCCGCCATCCGCCGCCTGGCTCGCAGGGGCGGCGTGAAGCGCATCTCTGGTCTGATCTACGAGGAGACCCGCGGGGTGCTGAAGGTGTTCCTGGAGAACGTGATCCGCGACGCGGTGACGTACACTGAGCACGCCAAGCGCAAGACTGTGACGGCCATGGACGTGGTGTACGCCCTGAAGAGGCAGGGGCGCACCCTGTACGGTTTCGGCGGTTAGGCTGCGTCGCAGCGGGCGCTGGCCTTCCCGCGGCCGTGCTTGTGGGTGGGAGAGACTAGAAAACGGCCCTTTTCAGGGCCACCACACTGTTCGGAAGTTGAAAAGTGCGAAAGAGTCTGTGTTGTTGTTGTTGTTGTTGCTGCGTGTGTGTGCGCTGTGTTGTTCGTTTGTTTGTTTGTTTGTTTGTTTGTTTGTTTCTTTCTTTCTTTCCGTTTGAGCGACGTGATGTGGCTGGGAGGGGAGAAGGAAAGGAAACGTGTCATGTGGCTGGCTGTGTGTGGAGCTGCTTCGTTTGTGTTTGTTATTGTGTGTCTTTGTATCGATCGCGACGGAGATGGCGGGCTGTGTGTTGTTGTGCGAGAGAGGCGGTAATTATTTGCTTGCGTGGTTTGGCTCTGTGTGTTTGCGGCGGCGTTGGGGTTTCCGAGGCAAGGCGTGTGGGCATAGGCGGCCGGATCAGCTGTTTCGTTCGTGTCGACGGCCGTTGCGCGCGGGAGTGGAGGGCGGTGTGTCGACACGCCTCCCTTTAACAATGGTCATTATTGCTGCCGTTGTCGTTTGGAAGGCGACTCTGCGACCGTGCAAAATGTGTGTGTGTGTGTGTGTGTGTGTGTGTGTGTGTGTGTGTGCGGGCTGTGTGGACGACAAGATGGCGGACGTGCGCCGGCGGCGGCTGTGCTGTGAAAGTGCAAAGTTGAAACAAAACAAGGTGCGGCGAGGACGACTGAAATTTTGCTTTGGACGTAGGTTTGTGTGGTGGCCCTGAAAAGGGCCGATTGTTGTGGGCCGGGCCGAGCCGAGCCGGCAAAGCGCGTTGCGTGCAGGGGAGCACGCGGCGCTGCGATTGCCTGGCCTCCTTTAGGCCTTCTTCTCGGTCTTCTTTGGCAGCAGGACGGCCTGGATGTTGGGTAGGACACCACCCTGTGCGATGGTGACGCCCGACAGGAGCTTGTTGAGCTCCTCGTCGTTGCGGATGGCAAGCTGCAGGTGGCGCGGGATGATGCGCGTCTTCTTGTTGTCGCGGGCCGCGTTTCCGGCCAGCTCGAGCACCTCAGCCGCGAGGTACTCCATGACGGCGGCGAGGTAGACGGGCGCCCCGGCGCCGACGCGCTCTGCGTAGTTTCCCTTGCGCAGGAGGCGGTGGATTCTGCCGACCGGGAACTGGAGCCCAGCCCTGCTTGAGCGGGACTTTGACTTGCCCTTGACTTTGCCTCCCTTTCCGCGTCCGGACATGGCGATGGGCTAGCGACGGTGCACACGAGAAGGAAACGAAAACGACCGGTGCGAGCGGCAGCGAGTCGAGCAGCGGAGTGCGTGCCGGCGCAGCCGGGGTGGGGGTGCTTTATGGGCTCGGGTGCGGCGGCCGGTTGCGCGCGCGCCCCATTGGTCGGCGGCCGCAACAGGGCGAGCTGGTAAAGGTGCGGCGGCGGCTGGCGGCGGGTGCCACTGTGTGGGGAGACGCTGACTAGAGCGGAGCGCTTGCTACTGGTGTTGCTGCTGCCGCCGTACGTTGGTTCGAGATGCCGCCCAAGACTAGCGGGAAGGCCGCCAAGAAGGCTGGCAAGGCGCAGAAGAACATTTCGAAGGGCGACAAGAAGAAGAAGCGCAAGAGGAAGGAGAGCTATGCCATCTACATCTACAAGGTGCTGAAGCAGGTGCACCCTGACACGGGCATCTCGTCGAAGGCGATGAGCATCATGAACAGCTTCGTGAACGACATTTTCGAGCGCATTGCGGCCGAGGCTTCTCGCCTGGCGCACTACAACAAGCGCTCGACCATCACGTCCCGCGAGATCCAGACCGCTGTGCGGCTGTTGCTGCCTGGCGAGCTGGCCAAGCACGCCGTGAGCGAGGGCACGAAGGCGGTGACCAAGTACACGAGCTCCAAGTAAGGAGGTGGCTCTGGAACGGAAGGAAGGATGGAGAGAGAATGCTCCTCCGTTGCGAGAGCGGCAAAACGGCCCTTTTCAGGGCCACCAACTTGCCTTTTGCGGGAAGGGCGGAATTGTTGTTGTTGTTTGTGTGGACGGCTGTGATGTATGTGTGCATTTTGATTGTGGGTGGGGGGGCGCGTCAAAGCGTGTTGCGCGGGGTACGGCCACGAGGTTGGTCGCCGTGGCGTGGAATGGTGGCACGCCTCGTTGGCGTGGTTTTTGACCCATTTGGTGTTGTTGGTGTGTGTGTTACCTGTCTGCGAGGGGGGACAGTGCGATCGCCGACTTTTGTGTCACCGTAACGACGGCCGTTTGCGGGTTTGTTTTTTGCACATCATACATGGCGAGGGTGAAATGTGAAATGTTGTTTTTTTTTGTGGTTTTTGTTTGCCGCCCACTATTCCCTTTGCTGTACGCCGAGTTTGACAATGGTGCGACGTAACTGCAGCGTGGAGGTGTGTGAGTGACGTTGAAATGAACGTGCCATGAAGACGCATTGTTGTTGCATTGTACTGTACGTGTACGGCGACACGCACGATGATGTACCATTCGACTCTGATTTTTGATAGCCGTGTCTGACTGATTGCGTACGACGCACGCACACCGATGTCGTCATTCAAGATGCACGCGTGTCCAGTGCAGTACAGTAAGCGCGACGCTAGACGACGGCGGCGGCGGCGGCGGCCGTTTTTGGCGAATGTCTGTACACGTGTTTGTCTGTGTCCATCCGGTATGTATTTGTTTGTTTGAAAGTGTTTTGTGTGTCGGTGACGTGGTCCGATCCGTCGCCCCCCTGAGTAACTGTCGATCGGCGCGATAGACCGGCGTCACGCAACTGAACCGAAGTCGTGGGCACACCCGTCATACTGTTGTACACCGTCGCGCTGAGAACGGTAACGACAGGTTGACTTTGATCGGTCGAATGTCTGGGCAGAACGTGAGGAAGGAGGCAAGAGTGCAGGAGGAAAGGACAGAGGGGGGGGGGGCAAAAGAGAGAGGAAGGGAAAAAGGGGAGAAACGCATTCGTAGAGCAACGGAACGTTCCCGTGTCGGAGGCGTATTGGAGCCGCACTGAAATGCGTTTAACGGCGGCGCGGCTGCAAGTGTCTGCCGTGGTGAACGTTACCTTTGACGGCTGCATTGGCCTTTGCTTTTTGCTTTTGCTTTCGCTTTCGCTTTCCCGGTTGTACGTAACGTTTGTTGGTATGGTTGGTTCTGAGGAAGAGTGTGTGACAGTGCCGTGCCGTCCATGTTCGTGTGCCCTCCCATTGTGTGTATGCTATTGTCTGTGTACTTGAATGATGTATGTAGGTGTTAGTGGACGTGTTTTACCAGTGGGGGGAAATGGATCGTCGATAGTTGGCGTCACTCTGTCACGGTCGAGATGACGCACCCTCCGTACAGAAAGGTGTCGGGAAAGTGTGTGTGTGTGTGTGTGTGTGTGTGTGTGTGTGTGTGTGTGTGTGTGTGTGCGTGCGTGCGTCCGTGAATTGGCAGTGTTTGGAGGTGGGCGTGCCCTGCATGTGGCCCGGAAGGCTGTTCGTTTGGCGGTAGTGTTGTGTGGACAGGGGAGGGGCATGCGTAACGCTGCTGGCATGGCATTTCGGGAGATGGGAGGGGGCAAACGAGGAAACGAGGAGCGGCGGCCAAAGACGGGACGGGGAGGGGCGCGGTGTGGGTGGCTTGCGCCTGTGCTCGGCGTTGTGGTTTGTGCAAAAGAGGAGGAGAAAAACAATGAGTTGCCAGGGAGGGGAGCGGTGTTGTGTTGTGGTTGTCGTGGTGTAGCCGCAGACGCGGCTGTCAGTGAACGTGGCGAGACGGACGGATGCGCGGAGGGGCGGGGGCGGCGCATTTCGCCGGTGCCGTGCCGTGCCGTGCCATGCCATGCCTGAAAGCCGCGTGGTCGCTGTGTTGTTGGTGGCGTGGGGGCGAGGAGAGTACCGTACGGGTGTGCTTGTGCGCCGGAAATGGCACACTGCGCCTGCCCGTCTTGGAGGCTGATGGCTGTGGTGTGGAAATGGGGCGCGGTGATGTTGAAGCAGTTGAAGAACAGAAAAGAAACCAAGAAGAAAACGGAAGGCGTGATGCGGCGGTGGTGGTGAGAGCGGGAAAAACAAAACAAAACAAAAAAAAAGAAAGAAAAAAAAACAACAAGAAAAAAGAAGGAAAAACAACAAGAAACAAAAAAAGAAAACAAAAAGTCTATCAATATTAAAATGTAAATGGAAATGGAAATGGAAATGGACCCAGGTATAACCTCCCTGCACAAATAGCAGAGAGTCCGATGATAATAAAAATGTGCCAGAATGTTAACGTCCCTACAAAACAAACCCAACGATAATATTAATGAAAGAATGAACCGTATGTAACATTGCAACAGACATAATGGAACCTGATAAATTGTATAAGGGCAGCAGCGTTGACCTTTGGCCCTGTATTCAGAATAAAAAGAGCCAAAGATCGTTACCCCAATGAAAAAGACACTGAAACACGTATGTAACATAGCAGCGATGGCGAGACATTGTAGCATCTGTGACCAGAGAGTTTGCGCTGGACCGCGCGAGTGTTGCGAGCGGTTCTCAGTCAGTCAGTCAGTCAGTCAGTCAGTCAGTCAGTCGTTGCGAGTCTGTAGCTCTGTCTAGTTGAGGGCTGTACTCTGTCAGTAGTCGTCGCGTGCAGTACGCTAATAGTCGTCATGCAGAGCGGTCGGTCAGTAGTAGCAGCCGAGTGCGGTTGTGTGATGTAGGCGGTCGGCAACACTGGTCAAGATGGTGAAGGAGGTATACTGTTAATTAATATAATCATTAGATAATGAAAAATTATATTTATTGTAATTAATTCTCCAACAAGTTCCCCAAAAATAATTTTTATTTCAAAAGCATTTTTCAAAAATGTAATGTTTTATTGAACTAAAGAGTTCGTTGCACTTCCCATTTCATTCCACTTCTTTGAAGAAAAATTTCACTAAAATCACAAAAAAAGAGAATATTATTATTTGCAATGCAGTTCCTCCAAGCGCTGCGCAACAACAAGAGCAGAAATGTGACATCCATTTATTCTGAGGTAAGACTTTAATTCTGATTGTTTTGCACAGGGCCAAAGACCGATATTTCGGCTCAATTGAAGTTTCTTGTCACTGAACGGACTTTAAATGTTGTGAAGAATTTATATTTGAGTCGGATTGCGAATTTCACATTTTTGTTGCCATTTTCAATACCTCTCATTGTGGGCGAGGTTACAATTAGCGCAATGTCCATTAGCATCCGTAAATAACATTGTCCATTATTTTAAATTTTGCGGGGAGGTTACAACACACAAAAAAAAAAAAAAAAACAAAAAAGTTGCATTTATATCCGCTCCTCAATTGTAGATACCCCTTACACAGCTGTGTGCAATGAATGAGTGCTGGCTGGTAATTAATTGCACTCCTTGGAGGGAAATGCCATAGGAAGTAGTCTTTAAAAAGTGAATGTTTTTCGTTAAAAGACAAAAGTTGCTTTAGAAAAAAGTAATAGTGGGGCTTTTGTTGTTGAACAAAATAAGTACAATGAACATACGTTATCAGATTTGCGCAATGCAGCTTCACACTACCTTTTGATTATAACACAATATACTATACATCGTCCCGAACCGTGACCAGAGTCGCGAGACGAGCAGAGCACGCCGCCGACGCCCGCTCAGTACAACCGTCCACCCGCTACTACTGTCGACCGACTACTACCTCTCCCGACTCGCGCTACAATATATATAACAACTGTTCCTGGCGACCCGGTGCGTGCCACTACTGTCGTCTGGCGCGGTCCAAGCGCCGACTAGCAACGATAAATAACTCTCTGGTCAGACAGAGATGCTGTCATGCCTCGCCATCGCTCTGGTAACGAATACATACGTGTTGCAGCGTGCGTACCACCGGAACACGCAGTGGCGGAGCCAAAGACTGTGTTGTCGAGGTCGAGTGCGAGCGGGAAGAGAGGCAGCGTCGGCACGGAGATGCAAGCGAGCGAGACGCACGGGGGCTGCGGCGTGGCGCGTTTGCGGTCGGCGCCTTTGGTGGCAACGGCCGGGACAAGCAGCGGTGTATGGTGTGGTGCGGGGCGGACAGGGGCGGCGGTGGACGGGGAGGAGGCGGCGCGACGACGGCATGGGGGCGAAAACGGGACGGGGGACGGCGGATGTTGAGAGGCGTCACGCGCGGACAGGACACAGGACACAGACACAGAGACACACAGATTGGAAAGGGAGGGTGCGCGGTAGTAGTTGGGAATGTGCGTACCGTGCGGGATGGGAGTGGGCGAGGAACACGGTCGTGGCCCCTGTTTGTGGGTGCGTGTGATGACGTCGGTGTGTTGTGGGAAGGGAAGGTGCTGTGGCGGCGGCGCGTAATGGGCGTAGGCCGAAAAGAGAAAGGAACGTGGGCAGTGTGTTGGCAAGCGTCGGTTCGACTGCGACGTTGATGGGCAGGGCAAGGTTAATGGTGGTAGGAGTAGGCGTGTGGGCGCAAAAAATCTGCCGCTGCAGGCGGTGCCGTAACCGCCATGGGGCGGGAAGGAGAGAGGGCCAAAGAAAGAAAGAAAGAAGAAAACAAAATAAAAAAAAAAAAGGAGGGGGGGGGGGGGCGAAAGGAAGGCAGGAAGGACAAGAGGCGAGGCGACGGCTTGCTTTGTGTATCGGTCGGTCTCTGGCTATGCTTCGTTTTCTGCAGCAGGGTCGGTGCGCGGCGTGGCTCGCGGCAGTGGGAACGCCTGGCGGCTGGACGGCCAGCAATGCGGTTGGATGGGCGGCCACAGCACCGCACCTGTGCCCGAGGAGGAGACGCTGGCGGCGGGCCCTGAGGTGAGGCCGGCTCGGCTCGGCTGGGGCTGTGGATGTGTAGGTGTGCGCCGCTGCTGCAACAACGAGTAAAACGCGAGAAGAAGGGATGGCGGTAGAGAGAAAAAAAAAAAAAAGGTCGTGTTGTGTTGATGCGCAGGCAGACGCGTACAGAGAGACGAGCCCGGTCTGCAGCAGGGTGTGGCCGTGCCGAGTGCAGAGCAGCGGCGGCTCGGTTCGGTTCGGTTCGGCCCGGCGGGCCGCGCTGTTGTCGCGGACGTGAGCGCCCCCTGGCGGGTGGCCGGAGGCGGCGCGGCGTGTTGGACGTGTGGCTGGTGGCAGTGCACAATTTGCGAGTGGCTGGCGGTGTGGCGTGGCGGTTGGCGCGTCGGGCGGCGGAGAGGGAGAGAGAGGAGAGGTATGTGTTGCGGGCGCCCTTTGCTGCGCTGCGTCGTTGCGTGTGCCGTACAGGGCGGGCGCTTGTCGACTGTGTGGGCGGTGTGGCGAATTGGCGTGAAACGGCTGCCGAGAGGTGTGTGGTAGCGAGCCGGTCGGTGTCAGTGCGAAGGGGAATGTGCGTGCGTTTGGCGGTTTCGGTGTGCTTTTTGCGGCGTGAGAGTGGGAATTAGTGGGGCCGGCTGTTGTGTTTGTTCCTTGTGTCTTGTGTCGTGTAGGTAGCTTGATGGCAACGTGGAAGGACGCCGGTTTCGTTTCGAGCCTTGCGTGTGGTTGTCGACGTTGACTGGTTGGCGTGTGCCGATGCACGTGCATGTGTGGGTCGCGAGTGCGTTTTTGGCTGGCTGTGTGTGTGTGTGTGTTTTGGGGGGGAAGGGGGAGGCGGTGGTGAAAGTGCAGTCGTTGCCACGGGCGTCGTCGGGTCGGGTGGGGCTGGGGCTGTGCGTCGTGGCGGAAAGGTGGTAGGTTGCGGGAAGCGAGCCCGTCGTTGACGGTGTCGCGTGAGTTGTGAATCGAGTGGGGCGCGGGGCGCGGGGCGCGGGACAGGAGCAGCGTGCCGCTGCGTCGTGGTCGTCAGCAGAGGCTGTGCGTGTGCTTGTCCTTTTTGTGGGCGGTTCGTGCGAGGCGTTTTTGTTTTGTGTTGCCCTAGTTGTTAGTTTATTTTGTTTGTGTTTGTTATTTTGAGACGACGACTGGTTGGTGGCGTGCGCGCGAAGTGGCGGTGTGCGCTTCCCGTGTCGTTTGTGTTGTTTTTTTTTTGTTTTTGTTTTTGTGTGTTTTTTTTTGCACTGGGCCCCGGGGGGTGGGTGGGTGCGTGCGTGTGTGTCGATTGCCGGCTGGCGAAAGGTGCGCCATCGGCGGGGTGGGTCGCCGGCACGAGTAGAGGCGGCGGCGTTGTTGCTGTTGTTGTGTGGTGTTTGTTTTGTTCGGCTGTGTCGGCGAGCTGTGTTGCGGTGCGTGTGAATGGTGGTGCAAAAGTGCTGGCGTTGGGGCTGCGACTGCGACGGCGGCGAGCCGCGGGCGCGCATGATAGTGATGTTGTGAACAGCGGCTGTGTACGGTAGTGGTGTTGTTGTAGCACGACGTGCATCCGGGCCGGCGCGGAAAGCGCAGTTGCGGGCGGTTGCCCTTCGGTGCCAGCCATGTCGCGTGAGCGGCGGGTTGCTGTGGTGTCGACACGTGGTGCTCTGGGTTGTTGTGTGGTGCCCTTTGGCCGGTGGGGGTGGTTCGCGTGCGTCTCGTTCGCGCTCGGTATCTGGTCGTGGTCGTGCTGCTCCCCCGTCTGTCGGCGGTTTTCGACGTCGTCTGTACGTTTTTGTCCGTTTGCGGCGGTGCCTGCCGACGTCGTCCCGTCGCGACCTTTCAACCGAAAGTGTGGCGCCCGAAGGTGAACGAACGTAACCCTGACCTCGGCGCTTTACGCTGAGCCGAGCGAACCGAACCGAACCTAACCTGTGGTGTGGTGAGGTGAGCTCAGCCTGTGAGCCCCAAACGTCTACGTAAGGTAAGCTGTCCGGCGGCTCACGCCTCCCGTTTTGAACGCTTTTTTAACCTACGTTTGACGCTTCTTAACCTAGCACTGACCCCTTAACCTAACGTGTAACGTAACCTAACGTAACCTAACCTAACCTAACCTCTGACGCCTGACGTGTTTGAATGCTTAACCTAAGTTTGACGCTTAACCTAACCCAAGTCCCCTTAACCTAACCCACGTCCACCTAACCTAACCGAACCTAACCTAGACGTGTAAACGTAATGTGTAACGCGCAACGTGTAAGGTCGGCTGTCGTGTGTGCTGACGGCAGATTGGGTTGGTCTGTAGATTCGGATTGCGGTTTGCCTCGGTCGAGGGGTTGGGTCGGAAGCGGCGAGGGGCGGCGGCGCCTGTTGCGCAGGCGGCGTCGTTTGCGGCGGGCAATTGTTGAGAAACGGCTGTGAATGGTTGGCGGGCGAGAGGAGGAGGACGGGCGCGCGATGTGGCCCGACGGCTGCGGGCCGATCGGGAAACGGCGGGAGGGCGACGGAAGGCGATGGGGCGGCGGAGGGCGCGTTTGCACGGCCGTCATCGCCGCACGCCTCGGCTTGTGTGGCTGTGGCGCCGGCCGCGCTGGCCGGGCTGCCGCGGCGACGGTGTGGGAGTTTTGCCGAAGGTTTGGCCATTGTGGCGGGTCGTCGGCTGGGGCTGTGGGGGCGGCATTGGGCGGGGGCGGCGATTCTCGGCGGGCCGACCCAGGCTGTAGCGCGCGGTAGCTGCAGTTTGGCCGTGGTTTGCGGCGCTGCCGTGGCGACTGGTTGGCGACTGTGGTGTGGCTGTGTGTAGCCCCCATCCTCGGTGGTTTGAAAGGCGCGGGCGGTTGTGGCGCAGCTTTGGGGCTGCTCCGCACAGGCTGTCGGACGTTGGGCGGTAGCAAGCGCGGGAGGCGCGGCGCGGCGGCGCGCAGAGTGGGCGGCCGCTCTCTCGGCCGTCCGCGCCCGCCCGCGACACTGGCTGGGCCCTTGTGATTCTCTGCTCTGCTCTGCCGTGCTGTGCTGTGCTTGCGTGCCTGCCGTCCCGCTCGCTCTCGCTCTCGCTCTCGCTGTGTGTTACGCGCGTCGTCGAAATGGCAGATCAGGCGGCTACGAACGAGACTGCTGCGGCACCCGCCGCCACCGGCACCTACGAAGAAGGCCAAGTTCTGCGTCGTCTGCGAAGAAGCCGCGCGCCAAGCCTGCGCACCCGCGCACCTCTGAGATGGTGACGGCCGCCATCAAGAGTCTGAAGGAGCGCGGCGGGTCGTCGCTGCAGGCGATCAAGAAGTACATAGCCGCGCACTACAAGCTGGACGCGGAGAAGCTGGCGCCGTTTATCAAGAAGTACCTCAAGTCGGCCGTCGTGGCGGGCGAGCTGGTGCAGACGAAGGGGAAGGGCGCGTCCGGCTCGTTCAAGCTTGGCCGGCGCCGGCGGCGGGGGGGCGGCCGAGGCGGCAAGGCTCGTGCTGGCGGTGCCAAGAAGAAGCGCGCCGCTCCGGCCCAGCAAGGAGAAGAAGGGCGCCCGTGCGGCCGGCGCAAAGGAAGGCTGGTGGCGTGAAGGCGGCGACCGGTCGGAAGGCGGGCGCCGCCAAGAAGGCGTCCTGCGGCGTCGGCCGCTCCCGCGGGTGCGAAGAAGGCGGCTGCGGCCAAGCCGGCCAAGGCCAAGTCGCCGTCGAAGGCGAAGAAGGCCGCAAGGTTCCGACGAAGAAGCCGAAGGCGCCGCGCCCGAAGAAGGCGACGACGCCGTCTAAGGCGAAGGGCTTCGCCCAAGAAGAAGAAGTAGAGTAGAGTAGAGGAGAAAGAGATGGGAAAGGAAGGGTTTGGCGCTTGACCCCGTCGTCCCCACCCCCCGTCGTCGTCTAGTGGCGCGCAAGAGACCGCGCGGCCCAAAACGGCCCTTCTCAGGGCCATCAAAGCACGTCGGGGAAGGTTTTGATTGTCGTGTTGCGTTTGGTGTGGGTGTCTGTCTGTATGCCCGTGGGGATGCTGTTTGCGTGCCGTGGTGGTTTGATTGCGGGGGTCGGTGGCGGGTGTGGGCGGCGGTAGCGGTAAGCGGTGTTGTTGTTGTCGTGGTTGATTGTCGCCGTGGTTTGTGGCGGCGGCCGACGGTTGGTTTTTCTGTCACGTTGTTTTGTTTGAATACGTTGGTTGGCTTGCCTGCGTTCGTTCTTCTCGGATGTGTGTCTTGTCTAGTCGTGTCTGGTCTTTGTTTTGTTTCTTTGTGTGTGTTATGTTTTGCACGGGGGCACGTTGAGATGTGGAGGAGTCGGCGGGGATTTCGGTGGCGTGTAGAGCGAGCGAGCGGCGCCTGCCTGGCCGTTGGCCGTCGGAGTGGAGTGCGGGTTTTTTTTGTTTTCGAAACGAAAGCGGCGGCCGGCCAGCCACCCGTGCGGTGGTGGACGTCGGCCGTTGGGGTATTGTGCGCTTTGAGCGCCGGGGAGGGATGATGTGTGATTGTTGCGCGCTGCTAGCAGGCAGGCAGAGTGAGCGGGGTGTGTGTGGCGGACGGGACGGGAAGTGGTGGTTTTTGTTTTTGGGTTGCGGGGCGAGAGGCAGGCGACCGACAAAGTTTGCTCGCGACGGAGAGATGTTAGTGGCCCTGAAAAGGGCCGTTTTTGTTTGTGCGGTGCGGTGCCGCGGCGCGGTTTAGGCGCGCTCGCCGCGGATGCGGCGCGCGAGCTGGATGTCCTTGGGCATGATGGTGACGCGCTTGGCGTGGATTGCGCACAGGTTGGTGTCTTCGAAGAGGCCGACGAGGTAGGCCTCGCTGGCCTCCTGCAGGGCCATGACTGCGGAGCTCTGGAAGCGCAGGTCGGTCTTGAAGTCCTGGGCGATCTCGCGCACTAGGCGCTGGAATGGCAGCTTGCGGATGAGCAGCTCTGTGCTCTTCTGGTAGCGCCTGATTGCCTGATTTCTCGCAGGGCGACGGTGCCCGGCCTGTAGCGGTGGGGCTTCTTGACGCCTCCGGTGGCGGGCGCGCTCTTCCTCGCCGCCTTGGTGGCGAGCTGTTTGCGCGGCGCCTTTCCGCCGGTGGACTTGCGGGCCGTTTGCTTTGTGCGGGCCATGGCGGTAGCGTTGGCGGTAGCGGAGCGGCGTGCGTGGAGGTTAGGTGCGGCGCGGCGTCCGGTGCTGCCTTGACAACGGGCCCGCGCGCCTCCGTGCTGCGCTTATATGCCCTCGGTTGCGCGTGGTGGGGGGAGGGCGGGCCAGAGTCTATATAGGGGGGCGGCGGGCGCGCTGGGCGCAGACCGTAGCCGACTCGCCAGCCGCTGCAGCTGCTGTTTGTGCACGTTTTGCTTTGCCCGAGGAAGGAAGGATGACAGGCCGCGGCAAGGGAGGAAAGGGGCTCGGCAAGGGTGGCGCCAAGCGGCACCGCAAGGTGTTGCGCGACAACATCCAGGGCATCACGAAGCCCGCCATCCGCCGCCTGGCTCGCAGGGGCGGCGTGAAGCGCATCTCTGGTCTGATCTACGAGGAGACCCGCGGGGTGCTGAAGGTGTTCCTGGAGAACGTGATCCGCGACGCGGTGACGTACACTGAGCACGCCAAGCGCAAGACTGTGACGGCCATGGACGTGGTGTACGCCCTGAAGAGGCAGGGGCGCACCCTGTACGGTTTCGGCGGTTAGGCTGCGTCGCAGCGGGCGCTGGCCTTCCCGCGGCCGTGCTTGTGGGTGGGAGAGACTAGAAAACGGCCCTTTTCAGGGCCACCACACTGTTCGGAAGTTGAAAAGTGCGAAAGAGTCTGTGTTGTTGTTGTTGTTGTTGCTGCGTGTGTGTGCGCTGTGTTGTTCGTTTGTTTGTTTGTTTGTTTGTTTGTTTGTTTCTTTCTTTCTTTCCGTTTGAGCGACGTGATGTGGCTGGGAGGGGAGAAGGAAAGGAAACGTGTCATGTGGCTGGCTGTGTGTGGAGCTGCTTCGTTTGTGTTTGTTATTGTGTGTCTTTGTATCGATCGCGACGGAGATGGCGGGCTGTGTGTTGTTGTGCGAGAGAGGCGGTAATTATTTGCTTGCGTGGTTTGGCTCTGTGTGTTTGCGGCGGCGTTGGGGTTTCCGAGGCAAGGCGTGTGGGCATAGGCGGCCGGATCAGCTGTTTCGTTCGTGTCGACGGCCGTTGCGCGCGGGAGTGGAGGGCGGTGTGTCGACACGCCTCCCTTTAACAATGGTCATTATTGCTGCCGTTGTCGTTTGGAAGGCGACTCTGCGACCGTGCAAAATGTGTGTGTGTGTGTGTGTGTGTGTGTGTGTGTGTGTGTGTGCGGGCTGTGTGGACGACAAGATGGCGGACGTGCGCCGGCGGCGGCTGTGCTGTGAAAGTGCAAAGTTGAAACAAAACAAGGTGCGGCGAGGACGACTGAAATTTTGCTTTGGACGTAGGTTTGTGTGGTGGCCCTGAAAAGGGCCGATTGTTGTGGGCCGGGCCGAGCCGAGCCGGCAAAGCGCGTTGCGTGCAGGGGAGCACGCGGCGCTGCGATTGCCTGGCCTCCTTTAGGCCTTCTTCTCGGTCTTCTTTGGCAGCAGGACGGCCTGGATGTTGGGTAGGACACCACCCTGTGCGATGGTGACGCCCGACAGGAGCTTGTTGAGCTCCTCGTCGTTGCGGATGGCAAGCTGCAGGTGGCGCGGGATGATGCGCGTCTTCTTGTTGTCGCGGGCCGCGTTTCCGGCCAGCTCGAGCACCTCAGCCGCGAGGTACTCCATGACGGCGGCGAGGTAGACGGGCGCCCCGGCGCCGACGCGCTCTGCGTAGTTTCCCTTGCGCAGGAGGCGGTGGATTCTGCCGACCGGGAACTGGAGCCCAGCCCTGCTTGAGCGGGACTTTGACTTGCCCTTGACTTTGCCTCCCTTTCCGCGTCCGGACATGGCGATGGGCTAGCGACGGTGCACACGAGAAGGAAACGAAAACGACCGGTGCGAGCGGCAGCGAGTCGAGCAGCGGAGTGCGTGCCGGCGCAGCCGGGGTGGGGGTGCTTTATGGGCTCGGGTGCGGCGGCCGGTTGCGCGCGCGCCCCATTGGTCGGCGGCCGCAACAGGGCGAGCTGGTAAAGGTGCGGCGGCGGCTGGCGGCGGGTGCCACTGTGTGGGGAGACGCTGACTAGAGCGGAGCGCTTGCTACTGGTGTTGCTGCTGCCGCCGTACGTTGGTTCGAGATGCCGCCCAAGACTAGCGGGAAGGCCGCCAAGAAGGCTGGCAAGGCGCAGAAGAACATTTCGAAGGGCGACAAGAAGAAGAAGCGCAAGAGGAAGGAGAGCTATGCCAT
>NW_025726952.1:52500-55000 GCF_021461385.2 Schistocerca piceifrons | reverse complement strand
CCGCCCCCCCCCCCCCCCTACACCTTTCCGTACAACAACGTGTAACCTAACCTAACCTAACCTAACCTATGTTGTACCTTAACCTAACCTATGTTGTACCTTAACCTAACCTATGTTGTACCTTAACCTAACCTATGTTGTACCTTAACCTAACCTATGTTGTACCTTAACCTAACCTATGTTGTACCTTAACCTAACCTATGTTGTACCTTAACCTAACCCATGTTGTACCTTAACCTAACCCATGTTGTACCTTAACCTAACCCATGTTGTACCTTAACCTAACCCATGTTGTACCTTAACCTAACCCATGTTGTACCTTAACCTAACCCATGTTGTGCCTCAACCTAACCCATGTTGTGCCTCAACCTAACCCATGTTGTGCCTCAACCTAACCCATGTTGTGCCTTAACCTAACCCATGTTGTGCCTCAACCTAACCCATGTTGTGCTCTTAACCTAACCCATGTTGTGCCTTAACCTAACCCATGTTGTGCCTTAACCTAACCCATGTTGTGCCTTAACCTAACCCATGTTGTGCCTTAACCTAACCCATGTTGTGCCTTAACCTAACCCATGTTGTGCCTTAACCTAACCCATGTTGTGCCTTAACCTAACCCATGTTGTCGCCTTAACGTAACCCACGTTGTCGCCTAAACCTGCTCTGTAATTGTTATACGACTCGTTCAATTACTGTAGTGTTGCCCACCCGCAACCCTCGCAATATAGTTCGCTACTCGCACTGCCCGCACCCCTGTGTATCGCTTCATGTTAAACACCTTGCAAGTCTTGCTCACTTTCCACATGCTCCTGCTGTACACTGTAATGTGGATGGCAGCAGGACGTACATGCCGCCCCTCCCCACGTCCCCACCTTGCCCCCTGCCTTCGCAAGCTGGTTGGTGAGAAGTTTGCATGTTCAATGCCCTTCGCATGCGACGTACTCAGGCTACGTTGTGGTGCGGCCTGTGTCAACTGTCCGCTGATGTCGTACGCGTGAACCACAATCTGTACTGCACATTCGTCCTTATGTACTGAATGATACATCGTGGCACATGTGTGACCGCACAACGACTGCGCCCAAAAACGGCGGACCATACAGTGCAAATATTGTGCACGCAGCTACGTGTCGTCTCCCTATGAGAGCTGGATTGCAGTGTGGTACGCCATAGAGACGTGTGGGAGGAACGGACGCCGTGGATGGCGATCAGCATGAGCTGTCTGTTGATGTATTCGGACCTAGTCGTCTCTCCTCACACACCGTGATGGCATGGTGCACCGCGTTCCATATCTGCGACATGCTACAGAGGCCGGTTGACAGTCGTTCGAGCAATGGACATCGCATACGTACGGGGGCCACCTTCCACGTATTGTCTAGGCGTGCACATTTTGTTGCGTGTATGTGGGCAGACGTAGTGTGGCGTGACACCTGACACAGGCATGCAATAATCGTTGAAGTTGCAAATGGCGATGGACGCCTGCGTTTTCTGGTGAAGTTACGCAAATGAACAAATGGTAACCTGTTGTGGTGCGGTTGTTCTCGCTAGGGGTGAATCGGTGATGGCGACGATAGGTTGAGGTACTAACCGGTTGTTCCAGCGATACCCACCATGCCGACGAAACTGAACGGCATCTGGGTGTGAAGCGATACGCGGCGGTGGCTGGGTGGGACCGTCCCCGGCCGGTGAGGGGGCGCCTCCCGGCGTGCTGGCCGCGCGGTGCGTGGGCGCACGCGCTACAGCCGGCTGGTGGGGGCGGCCAGTGGCAGGCGCGCCGGCCGACGGACGCGGCAGGCGTCGCAGCTGCGCGCCGGCGCACCCTGCGCGCGGCGCCGTGCGGCCAAAGTAGGTCCTCGCGGGCCCGGTGCGAAGCGCGGTGGACATCTTCAGTGTGCTGGTCCGATTGAGGACTGTGTGCGTTGAGGATGCGCCGCCGCCCGGCGCTCGGCGCCGCGACGCCGTCTGCTGCTCGGTCGCCCCAGCGGTTCTCGCTGGTGGTTTGTATCGCAGCTGTGCGGATGTGTTGGCGCGTGCGCTGTGCTGGGAGAGTTCGCTTCGGCACCCAAGTGGGGCTTTTGTCCTTCTGTGGCGCTGGCGTTGGAGCTGCCGGTCACCGTAGGTGGCGCGTGTTGTCTCCCGCCGGCAATGCCACGACAGCACGCTCCCGGGCCTCTGTCGGCAGCGGCAAGCTCAGTTGGGAGCACGGGTGGTCGCACCGAAAGCGTCTACTCGCCTAACTCCGGGCGATTGCGCCTCTCTCGAACCCGACCAAGTACTTGGGACGGCGCTGCGCGCCGCCGGGACCTGAGAGGGTTTCGAGGTGTATTGTGCAGGGGAGCTCAGCCTCCTCCTGTTTGCAGAATGATTGAGCGGACGCTTGCGTGTTCGCGCGGGCCCCCGGGACACACTCCCGGGCGGCCGGCTGCTCAGCTCTAGTTGACGCAGCTCCCTGGTTGATCCTGCCAGTAGTCATATGCTTGTCTCAAAGATTAAGCCATGCATG
>NW_025726952.1:40000-45000 GCF_021461385.2 Schistocerca piceifrons | reverse complement strand
GGCGACACCACATGCAATACCGCCATCTATGCGCATCTGACAACACTACGTCCGCACCACAAAACATACCGCCATCTGTAGGTCTCCCGCAACATGACCTCCTGCAACGACGCTACCGCCATCTATGAGACGCCAAGCCGACTAAGACAGCGATGGCGCCACAGTGGCCGCCTTTCGACGCCACCCACAAAGGCTGCAGCCTCTGTCGACCATAGCACCCAATCTCCAGTGGCTCTGCCGCACGAAGCCGTGGACCGGCAATGACGCCACCCGCACCCGTTCGTGCACCACCCCAACCGCCAAACTCGCACCTCCAGCGGATGAACGGCGGACGTTTCCCGCACTCGTAAAGTGCAATCCACCCCTATAACTTGCGTTTCATGAAGAGTTATTTCCAATATGCGACATTCCCGCTGTCCGTATACATGAGCCGCGACCTGTACCACTTACGAGCGAGAGACGCGATCGCGTTGCTCACTGTACGGCGTCCGATACCGAGCCATCAGCATGTCGGTCCCCATGCGCGTTGCACTCGCACTCGCAGTCGCAAAAACGTGGGGCAAATATATTACGCGGAAGAGTTATAACAGACCGAGCCCCACTGCATGGGGGGAGTCTTTGTCACTAATGTACACAGATGGAACATTTTGGACTGGAACCAGATTACCCGTACACACGGCGCTGATTAGTAATCAATGCAGAGCCATCAAACTACAGCAAATATACACAACTGTCCGTATACATGCTGAAAGAGTCTGCCCAAAATGGGAACCACACGTCAGCCAGACACTCTGATCACGCACCACTCTCTGCTTCTAACAGGCGCACATACAATATGTAAGCACCAGCATGGAACAACATCCAGTGCATCTTCTCCGCCACATTACACAATCCACACTATCACAACCAGACCAGGAGGTCCGTGCGGAAAATACAATATCCCAGCCTTTCGACATCCACCATTGCGCAGACCAGGCACCAACACCCACACATGTCCTATACAACGGTGCACCCAACATCACAATAGTACCTCCTGTCACAGCGCACAAACAATGACATGAGTCAAAGACACAGGTCTCACACAAGCATAGAATTGGAGCGCCGCCTCTAATAAGCCAAAGGTGCATCCTGACGTGACAAATCTGATCATGTCACAAGCATTCACTTACTATAATCACTATCAACGAACCTGCCGCCCCCGCCCCCCCCCCCCCTACACCTTTCCGTACAACAACGTGTAACCTAACCTAACCTAACCTAACCTATGTTGTACCTTAACCTAACCTATGTTGTACCTTAACCTAACCTATGTTGTACCTTAACCTAACCTATGTTGTACCTTAACCTAACCTATGTTGTACCTTAACCTAACCTATGTTGTACCTTAACCTAACCTATGTTGTACCTTAACCTAACCTATGTTGTACCTTAACCTAACCCATGTTGTACCTTAACCTAACCCATGTTGTACCTTAACCTAACCCATGTTGTACCTTAACCTAACCCATGTTGTACCTTAACCTAACCCATGTTGTACCTTAACCTAACCCATGTTGTGCCTCAACCTAACCCATGTTGTGCCTCAACCTAACCCATGTTGTGCCTCAACCTAACCCATGTTGTGCCTTAACCTAACCCATGTTGTGCCTCAACCTAACCCATGTTGTGCCTTAACCTAACCCATGTTGTGCCTTAACCTAACCCATGTTGTGCCTTAACCTAACCCATGTTGTGCCTTAACCTAACCCATGTTGTGCCTTAACCTAACCCATGTTGTGCCTTAACCTAACCCATGTTGTGCCTTAACCTAACCCATGTTGTGCCTTAACCTAACCCATGTTGTCGCCTTAACGTAACCCACGTTGTCGCCTAAACCTGCTCTGTAATTGTTATACGACTCGTTCAATTACTGTAGTGTTGCCCACCCGCAACCCTCGCAATATAGTTCGCTACTCGCACTGCCCGCACCCCTGTGTATCGCTTCATGTTAAACACCTTGCAAGTCTTGCTCACTTTCCACATGCTCCTGCTGTACACTGTAATGTGGATGGCAGCAGGACGTACATGCCGCCCCTCCCCACGTCCCCACCTTGCCCCCTGCCTTCGCAAGCTGGTTGGTGAGAAGTTTGCATGTTCAATGCCCTTCGCATGCGACGTACTCAGGCTACGTTGTGGTGCGGCCTGTGTCAACTGTCCGCTGATGTCGTACGCGTGAACCACAATCTGTACTGCACATTCGTCCTTATGTACTGAATGATACATCGTGGCACATGTGTGACCGCACAACGACTGCGCCCAAAAACGGCGGACCATACAGTGCAAATATTGTGCACGCAGCTACGTGTCGTCTCCCTATGAGAGCTGGATTGCAGTGTGGTACGCCATAGAGACGTGTGGGAGGAACGGACGCCGTGGATGGCGATCAGCATGAGCTGTCTGTTGATGTATTCGGACCTAGTCGTCTCTCCTCACACACCGTGATGGCATGGTGCACCGCGTTCCATATCTGCGACATGCTACAGAGGCCGGTTGACAGTCGTTCGAGCAATGGACATCGCATACGTACGGGGGCCACCTTCCACGTATTGTCTAGGCGTGCACATTTTGTTGCGTGTATGTGGGCAGACGTAGTGTGGCGTGACACCTGACACAGGCATGCAATAATCGTTGAAGTTGCAAATGGCGATGGACGCCTGCGTTTTCTGGTGAAGTTACGCAAATGAACAAATGGTAACCTGTTGTGGTGCGGTTGTTCTCGCTAGGGGTGAATCGGTGATGGCGACGATAGGTTGAGGTACTAACCGGTTGTTCCAGCGATACCCACCATGCCGACGAAACTGAACGGCATCTGGGTGTGAAGCGATACGCGGCGGTGGCTGGGTGGGACCGTCCCCGGCCGGTGAGGGGGCGCCTCCCGGCGTGCTGGCCGCGCGGTGCGTGGGCGCACGCGCTACAGCCGGCTGGTGGGGGCGGCCAGTGGCAGGCGCGCCGGCCGACGGACGCGGCAGGCGTCGCAGCTGCGCGCCGGCGCACCCTGCGCGCGGCGCCGTGCGGCCAAAGTAGGTCCTCGCGGGCCCGGTGCGAAGCGCGGTGGACATCTTCAGTGTGCTGGTCCGATTGAGGACTGTGTGCGTTGAGGATGCGCCGCCGCCCGGCGCTCGGCGCCGCGACGCCGTCTGCTGCTCGGTCGCCCCAGCGGTTCTCGCTGGTGGTTTGTATCGCAGCTGTGCGGATGTGTTGGCGCGTGCGCTGTGCTGGGAGAGTTCGCTTCGGCACCCAAGTGGGGCTTTTGTCCTTCTGTGGCGCTGGCGTTGGAGCTGCCGGTCACCGTAGGTGGCGCGTGTTGTCTCCCGCCGGCAATGCCACGACAGCACGCTCCCGGGCCTCTGTCGGCAGTGGCAAGCTCAGTTGGGAGCACGGGTGGTCGCACCGAAAGCGTCTACTCGCCTAACTCCGGGCGATTGCGCCTCTCTCGAACCCGACCAAGTACTTGGGACGGCGCTGCGCGCCGCCGGGACCTGAGAGGGTTTCGAGGTGTATTGTGCAGGGGAGCTCAGCCTCCTCCTGTTTGCAGAATGATTGAGCGGACGCTTGCGTGTTCGCGCGGGCCCCCGGGACACACTCCCGGGCGGCCGGCTGCTCAGCTCTAGTTGACGCAGCTCCCTGGTTGATCCTGCCAGTAGTCATATGCTTGTCTCAAAGATTAAGCCATGCATGTCTCAGTACAAGCCGCATTAAGGTGAAACCGCGAATGGCTCATTAAATCAGTTATGGTTCCTTAGATCGTACCCACGTTACTTGGATAACTGTGGTAATTCTAGAGCTAATACATGCAAACAGAGTCCCGACCAGAGATGGAAGGGACGCTTTTATTAGATCAAAACCAATCGGTCGGCTCGTCCGGTCCGTTTGCCTTGGTGACTCTGAATAACTTTGGGCTGATCGCACGGTCCTCGTACCGGCGACGCATCTTTCAAATGTCTGCCTTATCAACTGTCGATGGTAGGTTCTGCGCCTACCATGGTTGTAACGGGTAACGGGGAATCAGGGTTCGATTCCGGAGAGGGAGCCTGAGAAACGGCTACCACATCCAAGGAAGGCAGCAGGCGCGCAAATTACCCACTCCCGGCACGGGGAGGTAGTGACGAAAAATAACGATACGGGACTCATCCGAGGCCCCGTAATCGGAATGAGTACACTTTAAATCCTTTAACGAGTATCTATTGGAGGGCAAGTCTGGTGCCAGCAGCCGCGGTAATTCCAGCTCCAATAGCGTATATTAAAGTTGTTGCGGTTAAAAAGCTCGTAGTTGGATTTGTGTCCCACGCTGTTGGTTCACCGCCCGTCGGTGTTTAACTGGCATGTATCGTGGGACGTCCTGCCGGTGGGGCGAGCTGAAGGCGTGCGACCGCCTCGTGCGTGCTCGTGCGTCCCGAGGCGGACCCCGTTGAAATCCTACCAGGGTGCTCTTTATTGAGTGTCTCGGTGGGCCGGCACGTTTACTTTGAACAAATTAGAGTGCTTAAAGCAGGCAAGCCCGCCTGAATACTGTGTGCATGGAATAATGGAATAGGACCTCGGTTCTATTTTGTTGGTTTTCGGAACCCGAGGTAATGATTAATAGGGACAGGCGGGGGCATTCGTATTGCGACGTTAGAGGTGAAATTCTTGGATCGTCGCAAGACGAACAGAAGCGAAAGCATTTGCCAAGTATGTTTTCATTAATCAAGAACGAAAGTTAGAGGTTCGAAGGCGATCAGATACCGCCCTAGTTCTAACCATAAACGATGCCAGCCAGCGATCCGCCGCAGTTCCTCCGATGACTCGGCGGGCAGCCTCCGGGAAACCAAAGCTTTTGGGTTCCGGGGGAAGTATGGTTGCAAAGCTGAAACTTAAAGGAATTGACGGAAGGGCACCACCAGGAGTGGAGCCTGCGGCTTAATTTGACTCAACACGGGAAACCTCACCAGGCCCGGACACCGGAAGGATTGACAGATTGA
>NW_025726952.1:22500-32500 GCF_021461385.2 Schistocerca piceifrons | reverse complement strand
CTATGTTGTACCTTAACCTAACCTATGTTGTACCTTAACCTAACCTATGTTGTACCTTAACCTAACCTATGTTGTACCTTAACCTAACCTATGTTGTACCTTAACCTAACCCATGTTGTACCTTAACCTAACCCATGTTGTACCTTAACCTAACCCATGTTGTACCTTAACCTAACCCATGTTGTACCTTAACCTAACCCATGTTGTACCTTAACCTAACCCATGTTGTACCTTAACCTAACCCATGTTGTGCCTCAACCTAACCCATGTTGTGCCTCAACCTAACCCATGTTGTGCCTCAACCTAACCCATGTTGTGCCTTAACCTAACCCATGTTGTGCCTCAACCTAACCCATGTTGTGCCTTAACCTAACCCATGTTGTGCCTTAACCTAACCCATGTTGTGCCTTAACCTAACCCATGTTGTGCCTTAACCTAACCCATGTTGTGCCTTAACCTAACCCATGTTGTGCCTTAACCTAACCCATGTTGTGCCTTAACCTAACCCATGTTGTGCCTTAACCTAACCCATGTTGTCGCCTTAACGTAACCCACGTTGTCGCCTAAACCTGCTCTGTAATTGTTATACGACTCGTTCAATTACTGTAGTGTTGCCCACCCGCAACCCTCGCAATATAGTTCGCTACTCGCACTGCCCGCACCCCTGTGTATCGCTTCATGTTAAACACCTTGCAAGTCTTGCTCACTTTCCACATGCTCCTGCTGTACACTGTAATGTGGATGGCAGCAGGACGTACATGCCGCCCCTCCCCACGTCCCCACCTTGCCCCCTGCCTTCGCAAGCTGGTTGGTGAGAAGTTTGCATGTTCAATGCCCTTCGCATGCGACGTACTCAGGCTACGTTGTGGTGCGGCCTGTGTCAACTGTCCGCTGATGTCGTACGCGTGAACCACAATCTGTACTGCACATTCGTCCTTATGTACTGAATGATACATCGTGGCACATGTGTGACCGCACAACGACTGCGCCCAAAAACGGCGGACCATACAGTGCAAATATTGTGCACGCAGCTACGTGTCGTCTCCCTATGAGAGCTGGATTGCAGTGTGGTACGCCATAGAGACGTGTGGGAGGAACGGACGCCGTGGATGGCGATCAGCATGAGCTGTCTGTTGATGTATTCGGACCTAGTCGTCTCTCCTCACACACCGTGATGGCATGGTGCACCGCGTTCCATATCTGCGACATGCTACAGAGGCCGGTTGACAGTCGTTCGAGCAATGGACATCGCATACGTACGGGGGCCACCTTCCACGTATTGTCTAGGCGTGCACATTTTGTTGCGTGTATGTGGGCAGACGTAGTGTGGCGTGACACCTGACACAGGCATGCAATAATCGTTGAAGTTGCAAATGGCGATGGACGCCTGCGTTTTCTGGTGAAGTTACGCAAATGAACAAATGGTAACCTGTTGTGGTGCGGTTGTTCTCGCTAGGGGTGAATCGGTGATGGCGACGATAGGTTGAGGTACTAACCGGTTGTTCCAGCGATACCCACCATGCCGACGAAACTGAACGGCATCTGGGTGTGAAGCGATACGCGGCGGTGGCTGGGTGGGACCGTCCCCGGCCGGTGAGGGGGCGCCTCCCGGCGTGCTGGCCGCGCGGTGCGTGGGCGCACGCGCTACAGCCGGCTGGTGGGGGCGGCCAGTGGCAGGCGCGCCGGCCGACGGACGCGGCAGGCGTCGCAGCTGCGCGCCGGCGCACCCTGCGCGCGGCGCCGTGCGGCCAAAGTAGGTCCTCGCGGGCCCGGTGCGAAGCGCGGTGGACATCTTCAGTGTGCTGGTCCGATTGAGGACTGTGTGCGTTGAGGATGCGCCGCCGCCCGGCGCTCGGCGCCGCGACGCCGTCTGCTGCTCGGTCGCCCCAGCGGTTCTCGCTGGTGGTTTGTATCGCAGCTGTGCGGATGTGTTGGCGCGTGCGCTGTGCTGGGAGAGTTCGCTTCGGCACCCAAGTGGGGCTTTTGTCCTTCTGTGGCGCTGGCGTTGGAGCTGCCGGTCACCGTAGGTGGCGCGTGTTGTCTCCCGCCGGCAATGCCACGACAGCACGCTCCCGGGCCTCTGTCGGCAGCGGCAAGCTCAGTTGGGAGCACGGGTGGTCGCACCGAAAGCGTCTACTCGCCTAACTCCGGGCGATTGCGCCTCTCTCGAACCCGACCAAGTACTTGGGACGGCGCTGCGCGCCGCCGGGACCTGAGAGGGTTTCGAGGTGTATTGTGCAGGGGAGCTCAGCCTCCTCCTGTTTGCAGAATGATTGAGCGGACGCTTGCGTGTTCGCGCGGGCCCCCGGGACACACTCCCGGGCGGCCGGCTGCTCAGCTCTAGTTGACGCAGCTCCCTGGTTGATCCTGCCAGTAGTCATATGCTTGTCTCAAAGATTAAGCCATGCATGTCTCAGTACAAGCCGCATTAAGGTGAAACCGCGAATGGCTCATTAAATCAGTTATGGTTCCTTAGATCGTACCCACGTTACTTGGATAACTGTGGTAATTCTAGAGCTAATACATGCAAACAGAGTCCCGAGTCTGGCGTGAGGTCAGTCGCTTGACGGCGCGTTTCGGCGCGGGCCCGCCCGTTGCCGGCGCGCCGTAAGGCACGGAGGCTCGCACTGGGGCGTATCGCTTTCCAGTCGGGCGTGCCGCGGCAGTCCTCACTCGGGGAAGTGAAGCGTCTCTTACAGCCTCTCCTTCCCAAGTAGCTCTTTCCGCCTTCCCGTGGTGCCAGACGTTAAGCTCGGCATTCTGCCTTGCGTCAAAAGGGAGAGCTGCGACCCAACCCGATGCGAAAGCGAAGGGTGCGTGGCACAGGGGGAGCTGTGTCGAGGGACTGAACACCAGTCCCTTTCTGTTCGCAGGGCACAGACCAGCAGGTGCTCTGCATGCCGGCGACCTCGTTTGTCGGCGTGGGATCACGGCGCGAGTCGGCAAGGGTGCTTCGCCGCGCCCCTGGGTAACCGGGGCGTGTTCTGCCAAACCCAGGTGGTGGTGACATCGCCTGGGCCAGGTTAGATGGGCCCAGACCGCCGAACGACTGGGGGACCGACCCACCACCTGAGTAGGAGTGGGTCCCTGGCCTTCGGGTGGAAACTCGGGCAAGTAGGCGGCGAAGGGCGAGAGGTGCATCCGCCTCTCCGGAGTGCGGGGTGCAGTTGCCGAGGAGCGTCGTGTGAAATCGTCGGCGACGAGGCCATCGATGGGGACCAGTGCGCTGGCGACGGCGTGCTGAACCCGGCAGCTCTGAAGTGCCCTTGACCTAGGGGCGAGGTCGGTGGGCGAGCTGCAGAAGTCCCCCCCCATGCCAGAGGAGCCGGTCCGGGGCAAGAGACGGGCTCCCATCTTTCATCACTCGTTACTCATCATGGCGGCATCTGAAACGAGTGATTCTTGTGCGACCAAGCGCGCTTCTACTGCGCCTGATCCCTCTCCCCAGGACGAGCTGGGACAGGCAGAAGGTGAATCTGTGACACAAAGGCACAGTAGAATTTCACTGCTCTTAGAGCAGAACGTAAAAAACGGGAAGATAAGCCAAGCGGCTTTAACAGCTATTAAAAATGAACTTACTGCATGGGCCATCGCCCACGCTAAATTAGAAGGACGAGTAGAAGAACTGGAAAAAGAAAATCAAAGATTGAGAAACCAACCGACTAAGACTTGGGCGGCGGTGGCTGCGCAGGCGCCAACAAAGCTGCATACTACAAAAGATAGTATTGACAAAGCAGTCAAAAGAACAGACACTGCGGTCTTCCTCAGGACACTGCCTGGGCAAGACACCAGTGTCAAGAAAATACAAGAGCTCTTTACGAAGACCATAAACCCGACCAAAGATAAGATCAGAATAAAAAGAATAAAACCTAGTAGAAACTCAGTTATAGTAGAAGTAGCCTCGGAAGAGGACAAGGACAAAATATTAAACAATCAGAAATTAAATTCACTTGTCAAGTGCGAACCTCCCAAGAAGAGGAATCCACTTGTAATTCTCTACGACGTTCCAACCATCATGACAGATGACGAATTGACGAATACAATAAGAGAGCAAAATTTCGATGACACAGACGAGGAGGAATTCAGAAAGAGCTTTAGATTGAGATTCAAGACGGGGCCTCGGGGGCGTGATGTGGTACATCACGTAGCCGAGGTCACGGCACAGATGTGGAAAAGAATTACAGCAATGAGCAGACTATATGTAGGTTTTCACTCAATTAACGTAAGAGACTACATCGTGGTACCTCGCTGCCACAACTGTGGTGACCTGGACCACATCCTAAGGATGTGCACCAGGGAGTCGGCTTGCACGAAATGTGGTACAAGTGGACATAGCCGTAAAGACTGTAAAGCAGCAGCGGTCTGTATTCCCTGCAAAAACCGAGGGAAGAAGTCATGCGGAGCCTCAGGACGCAGTTGCCCAACATACAGAATGTTGGAACAACGACTCATCTCAAAAATAGACTATGGCTGATCATAGCCCAAGAAATAGGATGCCAAAACATAAATCCCCAAGTAAGAGGAGGCGGGACGCTATGAGGGCAACCAGATTTAAGAACTTCCTAATGGCGCTTTCAAGTGCCACTACAACGGAAATAACAGATAAGGCCGTACAAACGGAGCCTTATATGATAGACAAAAATATACAGACAGATCCTCCAGTGGTTAACATAGATCCCGCCCCTCGACGAAGGGAAATAATGCCGACAATCCACCTGAAGCGGCAAGAGCATCCTACAACAGAGATATCTTTGATAAAACCCAGCATAAAACCCATACAAGAAAGTGCTGTTACAAGCACAAGCTCGAAGCCCACAGTGCATAACACCCCAGTGGTCAGATTGCCACCCGTGGACCCGGTAAGGGTTTATCCCAACATCGAGTACACGATGCAACTGGCCAGACTGGAAGAGCCGATTACCCTGGCCACCGCCTTACGGCATGTGGTCCGAGTAGGACACGAAGAGGGAAGAAAGGTAACCTTCTCGGTAATGGAGGCTGTAGATAGAATACAGCTTAAGTCAGTGAATCTCCCAACCGATTTCGAAGCCCTGCGAGACTTACTGAAAAAAGTTTTTGAGAGACGCAGTGAAAAGTTTGACCTTCAGGACATCTACGAACAGGCCGTACTGGCAAATGGACGAATTGCTTTCGACTGGAGTAAGACCTGGCCGGACGACCATATGCACACATACTTTCCACGACGACAGAAATAACAATTGGACAACTGAACACGCATAACAGTCGACTTGTTATGCAGGAGCTCCGTAAAGAGGTGGAGGAGAGGAGACTAGATGTGCTCTGCCTGCAGGAGCCGTACTCCCAAGCTGGGAAAATAGCCTTTGCTGCTACAACATGGCAAATTGTCAGCGGAGATGAGGATCCAAGAGCAGCAATAATAATAACAAATAAACTCCTAAGGGTAACTACCCTCTCACAATTTGCAACTCGTCACTGCAACGTCGTGGAGCTCCAGTCACCAACGGGAGTAATCATACTCATAAACATGTACTTCCAATATGGAGATGAAATAGAACGGCATTTGGAACATCTGGCAAGAGTCACCACGGCGTTGCGAGGACGAAAAATAATAATAACAGCTGACATCAATGCAAAATCCCCCCTATGGTACAGCGGCACCAGAGATGCAAATGGTGATAAAGTAGAGGACTTTTTAATGGCTTCACAGCTCGTGGTGGCAAACAAGCCGGGCAATCCTCCTACCTACACAGCAGGAGGAGGACAAGGAACGAACATAGACGTTACCTTAACGTCACATAACGCAGCCAATTTAATAAAGAACTGGACAGTTATAGGCAATGCCACCACGAGCGACCACAACCTAATAACTTTCACCTTGAGTGAAAGAGAGTGCCGCTGGACCATGGGATGGGAGGTGCAGTACAATTATAATAGAGCGGATTGGGAACTCTTAGCGAGGGAGTGCGACATTCCTCCATCACCAGAAGGTGACGTACACGAAGACTTCGACATAGACAGACAAGCTGAGGAACTGGTGGGTGCAGTACATAGAGCGGTGAGGGCCGCTGTACCAACCAGGAGGAAGGCCGTGGCGGCCTCACCAGCACCATGGTCGCCCGAATTAGAGGAGTTACGTCGGTCTGTCAGAAGGCTAAGGAGAAACTACCAGCGCAGTGTCGTCTGGCTGGAAAGACAAAGATGGCAGCTGCAATACAGGGAGGCTAAGCAAGGTTTTCAGAAGGCACTACGTGAAGTGAGACTACGGAGCTGGGAAAGCTATGTGCTGAACCAGTTAGCTGTGGATCCGTGGGGCCTCCCTTATAAATTGGTAAGGGAAAAAATCCGCTCTCCTCTGGAGCTATCAACTGTCAGGCGGGGGGACGGGATGACGGAGTCTTGGCAGGAAACTGCTGAGGTCCTTCTCCAGTCCCTGCTGCCTGACGACAACGCGGACGAGGAAACTGAAAACCAAAAGCAACTGCGGGACGCATATGTAACGGAATACAATAACAACAAGGCAGTCTACCCATTCTCGGAAGAGGAGGTGGCTGCACAAATAAAGTCCCTGAAACGAGGGAAAGCTCCAGGACCAGACGGCATTGTGGCTGAGGTGGTGCAATTTCTGGCACCCCAGTTGGTGGCGCCGTTAACTCGCCTCTTCAATGAGTGTCTCCAACAAAGGAAGTTCCCCAAGATCTGGAAAACTGCAAATGTAATCATAATCAAGAAGGGACCAGAGAAAGATCCAACTGACGCCAAATCCTATAGGCCAATCTGTTTATTGGACCTATTCGGAAAGCTCTTGGAGAAACTGCTGGCTGACAGATTGACGGCTCATCGGATGCTGTGCGGGATGAGCAACAGGCAGTTCGGCTTCAGGCCGGGACGGTCGGCATCTGATGCGATCGCTCTGGCGGCTGAGGTCTGCGGCTCGACCCCGCACAAATATGTCGTTGGCATCATGGTGGACATCAGTGGCGCCTTCGACAACCTGTGGTGGCCTTCGCTCTTCTCCTGCTTACGGGAGAAGGAGTGTCCAGGGCCGCTATATGGGTGTCTGAGGAGCTATTGTAAGGATAGGGAGGTTTGGCTATCATCCCCTAGCGGAAGAATCGGAAAAACAATTAGTAAGGGATGTCCCCAAGGCTCAGTACTGGGGCCCCTGTTTTGGGACTTGCATATGGAACCTTTGTTAGACGAACTACAACAAAGTGAAGAAGTGCTAGAGGTGATAGCCTACGCAGATGACCTCCTCCTGCTGGTCGGCGGTCGTAGCCGAGAGGATATAGAACCAAAAATTGAAAGGGCCATTGAAAGACTACACCAATGGTGTCTTAAAACGAAAATGAAAATTTCCCCAAGCAAGTCTACTTATCTGTTACTAAAAGGTCAGCTAATAAGAAATCCTACAGTGAGAATCGATGGCTCACCAGTTCTTCGGCGACGTGAGGCACGATATTTGGGAGTCATAATTGACGAGAGATGGAACTTCGGAAGGCACATAGAAGCCGTAACACAGAAAGCTCTACAAATATTAAACAATCTCATTTCCATTGGACATAAACGTTTTCATCTCCCCCCTCATCTTATCAGACTTTATCACAACAGCATCCTCACATCAGTAGTGGGTTACGGCTCGGGAGTCTGGGCGCACAGGCTCACGCGGGTCGTGCCCGCCATGACAGTGAGAAGAGTCCAGAGAAACATGATACTAAGATCAGTGGGGGCCTATAGGACGTCACCGGGGGGAGCTCTGTTAGTTATAATGGGGCTCTGCCCGCTAGACATCAAAATTAGAGAACAAGCGGCATGGTATTGGGTGAAAAAAGGAGATGGGGAAAAAATAATAGATATCATGGGTGTGAGAGTAGAGGATAAAAGGGAGATAAGAAACAGAGGGGAGGAACTGTGGCAAAGGAACTGGGAGGAGGATGAAACGGGAAGAAGAACATTTGAGTTCTTACCTGATGTCAAAGAACGTGGTACAATGAAGTATTTTGAACCCACACGAGGACTCATCCACTTCCTCACTGGTCATGGACCCTATCCGACATACTTATGTCGGTTTGGGAAAAGGGCAACCCCCGAGTGCGACTGTGGCGCAGCGGAAGGAACTCCCGAACATGTGGTTTTCGAGTGCCCTCTCTTCAATGACGTGGCGGAAACTTACAGAGACAGACTTCCACATAACCAGACATACGACCTTTTAAGGCAGGAAGACACTTTTCATACCTTGAATGCTCTGGCAGAAGAGGTATCACGAAAGGTTTTAATAGAGTACCTAAGGGATCTAGGGTAAATATCAAATACCTAATTCTCGAACAACCAACCGATTAGGACTTGATCTCAGTCCCATACCGCCTGTGCGTGGAATGGCCGACTTCTGGTAGTTGGAAACCGCCACGTGCGGGATTAGGGGGATGGGATCAACAAACCGATCACGACAAAGCACCAATAAGACGTAGGTTAAGTTAGTAGAGTAGGATTAGATTAGAATACTAACATAGGAAGCTGCAGCGATTACTAACCTCGGCCGGCCCAGTGCCAGGGGCACGCTCCTCGGGGTTAGCTCGGGGAGCCTGGCCACTCCAAGTAGGTTTATACTCACTGGCACACCTGTGACGCTGCAGTTAGTAGTCATTCTAGATTAGACATAGGTAAATTAAACTGCTCATTGCTTTTGCAAGAAATTAACACTAACTCAGGAACCTAAAGTAGTATCTCATAAATAGAATGCATAGGTAAACTAAAGTATTATTGTAACTGTAGGAATTTAATATTACCTAAGAACTTAGAAAGTAGCTCACTAACACTATTTGTAAATTAGCTGCAAAATATTAAACTATGTAATAATCATTATGGCCCACTAATCATGTTAGGAGGTGGGCTAAACATGTATAAATAATATTGTTGTCAATAAAGATTTTTTTTTTTTTTTTTTTTTTTTTTTTTTTTTTTTTTTTTAAAAAAAAAAAAAAAAAAAAAAAAAAAAAAAAAAAAAAAAAAAAACAGAGTCCCGACCAGAGATGGAAGGGACGCTTTTATTAGATCAAAACCAATCGGTCGGCTCGTCCGGTCCGTTTGCCTTGGTGACTCTGAATAACTTTGGGCTGATCGCACGGTCCTCGTACCGGCGACGCATCTTTCAAATGTCTGCCTTATCAACTGTCGATGGTAGGTTCTGCGCCTACCATGGTTGTAACGGGTAACGGGGAATCAGGGTTCGATTCCGGAGAGGGAGCCTGAGAAACGGCTACCACATCCAAGGAAGGCAGCAGGCGCGCAAATTACCCACTCCCGGCACGGGGAGGTAGTGACGAAAAATAACGATACGGGACTCATCCGAGGCCCCGTAATCGGAATGAGTACACTTTAAATCCTTTAACGAGTATCTATTGGAGGGCAAGTCTGGTGCCAGCAGCCGCGGTAATTCCAGCTCCAATAGCGTATATTAAAGTTGTTGCGGTTAAAAAGCTCGTAGTTGGATTTGTGTCCCACGCTGTTGGTTCACCGCCCGTCGGTGTTTAACTGGCATGTATCGTGGGACGTCCTGCCGGTGGGGCGAGCTGAAGGCGTGCGACCGCCTCGTGCGTGCTCGTGCGTCCCGAGGCGGACCCCGTTGAAATCCTACCAGGGTGCTCTTTATTGAGTGTCTCGGTGGGCCGGCACGTTTACTTTGAACAAATTAGAGTGCTTAAAGCAGGCAAGCCCGCCTGAATACTGTGTGCATGGAATAATGGAATAGGACCTCGGTTCTATTTTGTTGGTTTTCGGAACCCGAGGTAATGATTAATAGGGACAGGCGGGGGCATTCGTATTGCGACGTTAGAGGTGAAATTCTTGGATCGTCGCAAGACGAACAGAAGCGAAAGCATTTGCCAAGTATGTTTTCATTAATCAAGAACGAAAGTTAGAGGTTCGAAGGCGATCAGATACCGCCCTAGTTCTAACCATAAACGATGCCAGCCAGCGATCCGCCGCAGTTCCTCCGATGACTCGGCGGGCAGCCTCCGGGAAA
>NW_025726952.1:10000-15000 GCF_021461385.2 Schistocerca piceifrons | reverse complement strand
TGACGTGACAAATCTGATCATGTCACAAGCATTCACTTACTATAATCACTATCAACGAACCTGCCGCCCCCGCCCCCCCCCCCCCCCTACACCTTTCCGTACAACAACGTGTAACCTAACCTAACCTAACCTAACCTATGTTGTACCTTAACCTAACCTATGTTGTACCTTAACCTAACCTATGTTGTACCTTAACCTAACCTATGTTGTACCTTAACCTAACCTATGTTGTACCTTAACCTAACCTATGTTGTACCTTAACCTAACCTATGTTGTACCTTAACCTAACCTATGTTGTACCTTAACCTAACCCATGTTGTACCTTAACCTAACCCATGTTGTACCTTAACCTAACCCATGTTGTACCTTAACCTAACCCATGTTGTACCTTAACCTAACCCATGTTGTACCTTAACCTAACCCATGTTGTGCCTCAACCTAACCCATGTTGTGCCTCAACCTAACCCATGTTGTGCCTCAACCTAACCCATGTTGTGCCTTAACCTAACCCATGTTGTGCCTCAACCTAACCCATGTTGTGCCTTAACCTAACCCATGTTGTGCCTTAACCTAACCCATGTTGTGCCTTAACCTAACCCATGTTGTGCCTTAACCTAACCCATGTTGTGCCTTAACCTAACCCATGTTGTGCCTTAACCTAACCCATGTTGTGCCTTAACCTAACCCATGTTGTGCCTTAACCTAACCCATGTTGTCGCCTTAACGTAACCCACGTTGTCGCCTAAACCTGCTCTGTAATTGTTATACGACTCGTTCAATTACTGTAGTGTTGCCCACCCGCAACCCTCGCAATATAGTTCGCTACTCGCACTGCCCGCACCCCTGTGTATCGCTTCATGTTAAACACCTTGCAAGTCTTGCTCACTTTCCACATGCTCCTGCTGTACACTGTAATGTGGATGGCAGCAGGACGTACATGCCGCCCCTCCCCACGTCCCCACCTTGCCCCCTGCCTTCGCAAGCTGGTTGGTGAGAAGTTTGCATGTTCAATGCCCTTCGCATGCGACGTACTCAGGCTACGTTGTGGTGCGGCCTGTGTCAACTGTCCGCTGATGTCGTACGCGTGAACCACAATCTGTACTGCACATTCGTCCTTATGTACTGAATGATACATCGTGGCACATGTGTGACCGCACAACGACTGCGCCCAAAAACGGCGGACCATACAGTGCAAATATTGTGCACGCAGCTACGTGTCGTCTCCCTATGAGAGCTGGATTGCAGTGTGGTACGCCATAGAGACGTGTGGGAGGAACGGACGCCGTGGATGGCGATCAGCATGAGCTGTCTGTTGATGTATTCGGACCTAGTCGTCTCTCCTCACACACCGTGATGGCATGGTGCACCGCGTTCCATATCTGCGACATGCTACAGAGGCCGGTTGACAGTCGTTCGAGCAATGGACATCGCATACGTACGGGGGCCACCTTCCACGTATTGTCTAGGCGTGCACATTTTGTTGCGTGTATGTGGGCAGACGTAGTGTGGCGTGACACCTGACACAGGCATGCAATAATCGTTGAAGTTGCAAATGGCGATGGACGCCTGCGTTTTCTGGTGAAGTTACGCAAATGAACAAATGGTAACCTGTTGTGGTGCGGTTGTTCTCGCTAGGGGTGAATCGGTGATGGCGACGATAGGTTGAGGTACTAACCGGTTGTTCCAGCGATACCCACCATGCCGACGAAACTGAACGGCATCTGGGTGTGAAGCGATACGCGGCGGTGGCTGGGTGGGACCGTCCCCGGCCGGTGAGGGGGCGCCTCCCGGCGTGCTGGCCGCGCGGTGCGTGGGCGCACGCGCTACAGCCGGCTGGTGGGGGCGGCCAGTGGCAGGCGCGCCGGCCGACGGACGCGGCAGGCGTCGCAGCTGCGCGCCGGCGCACCCTGCGCGCGGCGCCGTGCGGCCAAAGTAGGTCCTCGCGGGCCCGGTGCGAAGCGCGGTGGACATCTTCAGTGTGCTGGTCCGATTGAGGACTGTGTGCGTTGAGGATGCGCCGCCGCCCGGCGCTCGGCGCCGCGACGCCGTCTGCTGCTCGGTCGCCCCAGCGGTTCTCGCTGGTGGTTTGTATCGCAGCTGTGCGGATGTGTTGGCGCGTGCGCTGTGCTGGGAGAGTTCGCTTCGGCACCCAAGTGGGGCTTTTGTCCTTCTGTGGCGCTGGCGTTGGAGCTGCCGGTCACCGTAGGTGGCGCGTGTTGTCTCCCGCCGGCAATGCCACGACAGCACGCTCCCGGGCCTCTGTCGGCAGCGGCAAGCTCAGTTGGGAGCACGGGTGGTCGCACCGAAAGCGTCTACTCGCCTAACTCCGGGCGATTGCGCCTCTCTCGAACCCGACCAAGTACTTGGGACGGCGCTGCGCGCCGCCGGGACCTGAGAGGGTTTCGAGGTGTATTGTGCAGGGGAGCTCAGCCTCCTCCTGTTTGCAGAATGATTGAGCGGACGCTTGCGTGTTCGCGCGGGCCCCCGGGACACACTCCCGGGCGGCCGGCTGCTCAGCTCTAGTTGACGCAGCTCCCTGGTTGATCCTGCCAGTAGTCATATGCTTGTCTCAAAGATTAAGCCATGCATGTCTCAGTACAAGCCGCATTAAGGTGAAACCGCGAATGGCTCATTAAATCAGTTATGGTTCCTTAGATCGTACCCACGTTACTTGGATAACTGTGGTAATTCTAGAGCTAATACATGCAAACAGAGTCCCGACCAGAGATGGAAGGGACGCTTTTATTAGATCAAAACCAATCGGTCGGCTCGTCCGGTCCGTTTGCCTTGGTGACTCTGAATAACTTTGGGCTGATCGCACGGTCCTCGTACCGGCGACGCATCTTTCAAATGTCTGCCTTATCAACTGTCGATGGTAGGTTCTGCGCCTACCATGGTTGTAACGGGTAACGGGGAATCAGGGTTCGATTCCGGAGAGGGAGCCTGAGAAACGGCTACCACATCCAAGGAAGGCAGCAGGCGCGCAAATTACCCACTCCCGGCACGGGGAGGTAGTGACGAAAAATAACGATACGGGACTCATCCGAGGCCCCGTAATCGGAATGAGTACACTTTAAATCCTTTAACGAGTATCTATTGGAGGGCAAGTCTGGTGCCAGCAGCCGCGGTAATTCCAGCTCCAATAGCGTATATTAAAGTTGTTGCGGTTAAAAAGCTCGTAGTTGGATTTGTGTCCCACGCTGTTGGTTCACCGCCCGTCGGTGTTTAACTGGCATGTATCGTGGGACGTCCTGCCGGTGGGGCGAGCTGAAGGCGTGCGACCGCCTCGTGCGTGCTCGTGCGTCCCGAGGCGGACCCCGTTGAAATCCTACCAGGGTGCTCTTTATTGAGTGTCTCGGTGGGCCGGCACGTTTACTTTGAACAAATTAGAGTGCTTAAAGCAGGCAAGCCCGCCTGAATACTGTGTGCATGGAATAATGGAATAGGACCTCGGTTCTATTTTGTTGGTTTTCGGAACCCGAGGTAATGATTAATAGGGACAGGCGGGGGCATTCGTATTGCGACGTTAGAGGTGAAATTCTTGGATCGTCGCAAGACGAACAGAAGCGAAAGCATTTGCCAAGTATGTTTTCATTAATCAAGAACGAAAGTTAGAGGTTCGAAGGCGATCAGATACCGCCCTAGTTCTAACCATAAACGATGCCAGCCAGCGATCCGCCGCAGTTCCTCCGATGACTCGGCGGGCAGCCTCCGGGAAACCAAAGCTTTTGGGTTCCGGGGGAAGTATGGTTGCAAAGCTGAAACTTAAAGGAATTGACGGAAGGGCACCACCAGGAGTGGAGCCTGCGGCTTAATTTGACTCAACACGGGAAACCTCACCAGGCCCGGACACCGGAAGGATTGACAGATTGATAGCTCTTTCTTGATTCGGTGGGTGGTGGTGCATGGCCGTTCTTAGTTGGTGGAGCGATTTGTCTGGTTAATTCCGATAACGAACGAGACTCTAGCCTGCTAACTAGTCGCGTGACATCCTTCGTGCTGTCAGCGATTACTTTTCTTCTTAGAGGGACAGGCGGCTTCTAGCCGCACGAGATTGAGCAATAACAGGTCTGTGATGCCCTTAGATGTTCTGGGCCGCACGCGCGCTACACTGAAGGAATCAGCGTGTCTTCCTAGGCCGAAAGGTCGGGGTAACCCGCTGAACCTCCTTCGTGCTAGGGATTGGGGCTTGCAATTGTTCCCCATGAACGAGGAATTCCCAGTAAGCGCGAGTCATAAGCTCGCGTTGATTACGTCCCTGCCCTTTGTACACACCGCCCGTCGCTACTACCGATTGAATGATTTAGTGAGGTCTTCGGACTGGTACGCGGCATTGACTCTGTCGTTGCCGATGCTACCGGAAAGATGACCAAACTTGATCATTTAGAGGAAGTAAAAGTCGTAACAAGGTTTCCGTAGGTGAACCTGCGGAAGGATCATTACCGACTAGACTGCATGTCTTTCGATGTGCGTGTCGTGTCGCGCAACACGCTACCTGTACGGCTCGCCGTAGCCGTGCGCCGCGTGCGGAACCACGCGTGCCTCTCAAAACTAGCGGCAATGTTGTGTGGTACGAGCGCTGAAGCGCTGGAGCGGCTGGCCTGCGGCACCTGGCGCCTGGCGCCGGTTTTGAATGACTTTCGCCCGAGTGCCTGTCCGCTCCGGTGTGGAGCCGTACGACGCCCGTCGGCCGTGAGGCCGTTGGACACAGAACGCTGGAACAGGGGCCGCCACACGCCTCACTCCCGCCTATGCGACCGTCTCGAAAGAGACGGCGGAAACTGAGAAAAGATCACCCAGGACGGTGGATCACTCGGCTCGTGGGTCGATGAAGAACGCAGCAAATTGCGCGTCGACATGTGAACTGCAGGACACATGAACATCGACGTTTCGAACGCACATTGCGGTCCATGGATTCCGTTCCCGGGCCACGTCTGGCTGAGGGTCGGCTACGTATACTGAAGCGCGCGGCGTTTGCCCCGCTTCGCAGACCTGGGAGT
>NW_025726952.1:0-5000 GCF_021461385.2 Schistocerca piceifrons | reverse complement strand
GACAGTAGACATAGCACACTGCCACCTACAGGGATCCGACGGAACTACGCCACCCATGCCGGCAAAACAGTATCGCCATCTATGAAAATAGGGCGACACCACATGCAATACCGCCATCTATGCGCATCTGACAACACTACGTCCGCACCACAAAACATACCGCCATCTGTAGGTCTCCCGCAACATGACCTCCTGCAACGACGCTACCGCCATCTATGAGACGCCAAGCCGACTAAGACAGCGATGGCGCCACAGTGGCCGCCTTTCGACGCCACCACAAAAGGCTGCAGCCTCTGTCGACCATAGCACCCAATCTCCAGTGGCTCTGCCGCACGAAGCCGTGGACCGGCAATGACGCCACCCGCACCCGTTCGTGCACCACCCCAACCGCCAAACTCGCACCTCCAGCGGATGAACGGCGGACGTTTCCCGCACTCGTAAAGTGCAATCCACCCCTATAACTTGCGTTTCATGAAGAGTTATTTCCAATATGCGACATTCCCGCTGTCCGTATACATGAGCCGCGACCTGTACCACTTACGAGCGAGAGACGCGATCGCGTTGCTCACTGTACGGCGTCCGATACCGAGCCATCAGCATGTCGGTCCCCATGCGCGTTGCACTCGCACTCGCAGTCGCAAAAACGTGGGGCAAATATATTACGCGGAAGAGTTATAACAGACCGAGCCCCACTGCATGGGGGGAGTCTTTGTCACTAATGTACACAGATGGAACATTTTGGACTGGAACCAGATTACCCGTACACACGGCGCTGATTAGTAATCAATGCAGAGCCATCAAACTACAGCAAATATACACAACTGTCCGTATACATGCTGAAAGAGTCTGCCCAAAATGGGAACCACACGTCAGCCAGACACTCTGATCACGCACCACTCTCTGCTTCTAACAGGCGCACATACAATATGTAAGCACCAGCATGGAACAACATCCAGTGCATCTTCTCCGCCACATTACACAATCCACACTATCACAACCAGACCAGGAGGTCCGTGCGGAAAATACAATATCCCAGCCTTTCGACATCCACCATTGCGCAGACCAGGCACCAACACCCACACATGTCCTATACAACGGTGCACCCAACATCACAATAGTACCTCCTGTCACAGCGCACAAACAATGACATGAGTCAAAGACACAGGTCTCACACAAGCATAGAATTGGAGCGCCGCCTCTAATAAGCCAAAGGTGCATCCTGACGTGACAAATCTGATCATGTCACAAGCCATTCACTTACTATAATCACTATCAACGAACCTGCCGCCCGCCGCCCCCCCCCCCCCCCCCCCTACACCTTTCCGTACAACAACGTGTAACCTAACCTAACCTAACCTAACCTATGTTGTACCTTAACCTAACCTATGTTGTACCTTAACCTAACCTATGTTGTACCTTAACCTAACCTATGTTGTACCTTAACCTAACCTATGTTGTACCTTAACCTAACCTATGTTGTACCTTAACCTAACCTATGTTGTACCTTAACCTAACCCATGTTGTACCTTAACCTAACCCATGTTGTACCTTAACCTAACCCATGTTGTACCTTAACCTAACCCATGTTGTACCTTAACCTAACCCATGTTGTACCTTAACCTAACCCATGTTGTACCTTAACCTAACCCATGTTGTGCCTCAACCTAACCCATGTTGTGCCTCAACCTAACCCATGTTGTGCCTCAACCTAACCCATGTTGTGCCTTAACCTAACCCATGTTGTGCCTCAACCTAACCCATGTTGTGCCTTAACCTAACCCATGTTGTGCCTTAACCTAACCCATGTTGTGCCTTAACCTAACCCATGTTGTGCCTTAACCTAACCCATGTTGTGCCTTAACCTAACCCATGTTGTGCCTTAACCTAACCCATGTTGTGCCTTAACCTAACCCATGTTGTGCCTTAACCTAACCCATGTTGTCGCCTTAACGTAACCCACGTTGTCGCCTAAACCTGCTCTGTAATTGTTATACGACTCGTTCAATTACTGTAGTGTTGCCCACCCGCAACCCTCGCAATATAGTTCGCTACTCGCACTGCCCGCACCCCTGTGTATCGCTTCATGTTAAACACCTTGCAAGTCTTGCTCACTTTCCACATGCTCCTGCTGTACACTGTAATGTGGATGGCAGCAGGACGTACATGCCGCCCCTCCCCACGTCCCCACCTTGCCCCCTGCCTTCGCAAGCTGGTTGGTGAGAAGTTTGCATGTTCAATGCCCTTCGCATGCGACGTACTCAGGCTACGTTGTGGTGCGGCCTGTGTCAACTGTCCGCTGATGTCGTACGCGTGAACCACAATCTGTACTGCACATTCGTCCTTATGTACTGAATGATACATCGTGGCACATGTGTGACCGCACAACGACTGCGCCCAAAAACGGCGGACCATACAGTGCAAATATTGTGCACGCAGCTACGTGTCGTCTCCCTATGAGAGCTGGATTGCAGTGTGGTACGCCATAGAGACGTGTGGGAGGAACGGACGCCGTGGATGGCGATCAGCATGAGCTGTCTGTTGATGTATTCGGACCTAGTCGTCTCTCCTCACACACCGTGATGGCATGGTGCACCGCGTTCCATATCTGCGACATGCTACAGAGGCCGGTTGACAGTCGTTCGAGCAATGGACATCGCATACGTACGGGGGCCACCTTCCACGTATTGTCTAGGCGTGCACATTTTGTTGCGTGTATGTGGGCAGACGTAGTGTGGCGTGACACCTGACACAGGCATGCAATAATCGTTGAAGTTGCAAATGGCGATGGACGCCTGCGTTTTCTGGTGAAGTTACGCAAATGAACAAATGGTAACCTGTTGTGGTGCGGTTGTTCTCGCTAGGGGTGAATCGGTGATGGCGACGATAGGTTGAGGGTACTAACCGGTTGTTCCAGCGATACCCACCATGCCGACGAAACTGAACGGCATCTGGGTGTGAAGCGATACGCGGCGGTGGCTGGGTGGGACCGTCCCCGGCCGGTGAGGGGGGCGCCTCCCGGCGTGCTGGCCGCGCGGTGCGTGGGCGCACGCGCTACAGCCGGCTGGTGGGGGGCGGCCAGTGGCAGGCGCGCCGGCCGACGGACGCGGCAGGCGTCGCAGCTGCGCGCCGGCGCACCCTGCGCGCGGCGCCGTGCGGCCAAAGTAGGTCCTCGCGGGCCCGGTGCGAAGCGCGGTGGACATCTTCAGTGTGCTGGTCCGATTGAGGACTGTGTGCGTTGAGGATGCGCCGCCGCCCGGCGCTCGGCGCCGCGACGCCGTCTGCTGCTCGGTCGCCCCAGCGGTTCTCGCTGGTGGTTTGTATCGCAGCTGTGCGGATGTGTTGGCGCGTGCGCTGTGCTGGGAGAGTTTCGCTTCGGCACCCAAGTGGGGCTTTTGTCCTTCTGTGGCGCTGGCGTTGGAGCTGCCGGTCACCGTAGGTGGCGCGTGTTGTCTCCCGCCGGCAATGCCACGACAGCACGCTCCCGGGCCTCTGTCGGCAGCGGCAAGCTCAGTTGGGAGCACGGGTGGTCGCACCGAAAGCGTCTACTCGCCTAACTCCGGGCGATTGCGCCTCTCTCGAACCCGACCAAGTACTTGGGACGGCGCTGCGCGCCGCCGGGACCTGAGAGGGTTTCGAGGTGTATTGTGCAGGGGAGCTCAGCCTCCTCCTGTTTGCAGAATGATTGAGCGGACGCTTGCGTGTTCGCGCGGGCCCCCGGGACACACTCCCGGGCGGCCGGCTGCTCAGCTCTAGTTGACGCAGCTCCCTGGTTGATCCTGCCAGTAGTCATATGCTTGTCTCAAAGATTAAGCCATGCATGTCTCAGTACAAGCCGCATTAAGGTGAAACCGCGAATGGCTCATTAAATCAGTTATGGTTCCTTAGATCGTACCCACGTTACTTGGATAACTGTGGTAATTCTAGAGCTAATACATGCAAACAGAGTCCCGACCAGAGATGGAAGGGACGCTTTTATTAGATCAAAACCAATCGGTCGGCTCGTCCGGTCCGTTTGCCTTGGTGACTCTGAATAACTTTGGGCTGATCGCACGGTCCTCGTACCGGCGACGCATCTTTCAAATGTCTGCCTTATCAACTGTCGATGGTAGGTTCTGCGCCTACCATGGTTGTAACGGGTAACGGGGAATCAGGGTTCGATTCCGGAGAGGGAGCCTGAGAAACGGCTACCACATCCAAGGAAGGCAGCAGGCGCGCAAATTACCCACTCCCGGCACGGGGAGGTAGTGACGAAAAATAACGATACGGGACTCATCCGAGGCCCCGTAATCGGAATGAGTACACTTTAAATCCTTTAACGAGTATCTATTGGAGGGCAAGTCTGGTGCCAGCAGCCGCGGTAATTCCAGCTCCAATAGCGTATATTAAAGTTGTTGCGGTTAAAAAGCTCGTAGTTGGATTTGTGTCCCACGCTGTTGGTTCACCGCCCGTCGGTGTTTAACTGGCATGTATCGTGGGACGTCCTGCCGGTGGGGCGAGCTGAAGGCGTGCGACCGCCTCGTGCGTGCTCGTGCGTCCCGAGGCGGACCCCGTTGAAATCCTACCAGGGTGCTCTTTATTGAGTGTCTCGGTGGGCCGGCACGTTTACTTTGAACAAATTAGAGTGCTTAAAGCAGGCAAGCCCGCCTGAATACTGTGTGCATGGAATAATGGAATAGGGACCTCGGTTCTATTTTGTTGGTTTTCGGAACCCGAGGTAATGATTAATAGGGACAGGCGGGGGCATTCGTTATTGCGACGTTAGAGGTGAAATTCTTGGATCGTCGCAAGACGAACAGAAGCGAAAGCATTTGCCAAGTATGTTTTCATTAATCAAGAACGAAAGTTAGAGGTTCGAAGGCGATCAGATACCGCCCTAGTTCTAACCATAAACGATGCCAGCCAGCGATCCGCCGCAGTTCCTCCGATGACTCGGCGGGCAGCCTCCGGGAAACCAAAGCTTTTGGGTTCCGGGGAAGTATGGTTGCAAAGCTGAAACTTAA
>NW_025726951.1:0-40072 GCF_021461385.2 Schistocerca piceifrons | reverse complement strand
GTGCCCTGCATGTGGCCCGGAAGGCTGTTCGTTTGGCGGTAGTGTTGTGTGGACAGGGGAGGGGCATGCGTAACGCTGCTGGCATGGCATTTCGGGAGATGGGAGGGGGCAAACGAGGAGCGGCGGCCAAAGAAAGGCGGGGACGGGGAGGGGGCGCGGTGTGGGTGGCTTGCGCCTGTGCTCGGCGTTGTGGTTTGTGCAAAAGAGGAGGAGAAAAACAATGAGTTGCCAGGGAGGGGAGCGGTGTTGTGTTGTGGTTGTCGTGGTGTAGCCGCAGACGCGGCTGTCAGTGAACGTGGCGAGACGGACGGATGCGCGGAGGGGCGGGGGCGGCGCATTTCGCCGGTGCCGTGCCGTGCCGTGCCGTGCCTGACAGCCGCGTGGTCGCTGTGTTGTTGGTGGCGTGGGGGCGAGGAGAGTACCGTACGGGTGTGCTTGTGCGCCGGAAATGGCACACTGCGCCTGCCCGTCTTGGAGGCTGATGGCTGTGGTGTGGAAATGGGGCGCGGTGATGTTGAAGCAGTTGAAGGACAGAAAAGAAACCAAGAAAACGGGAGGCGTGATGCGGCGGTGGTGGTGAGAGCGGGAAAAACAAAACAAACAAAAAAAAAAACAACAAAAAAAAGAAGGAAAAACAACAAGAAACAAAAAAGAAAACAAAAAGTCTATCAATATTAGAATGTAAATGGAAATGGAAATGGACCCAGGTATAACCTCCCTGCACAAATAGCAGAGAGTCCGATGATAATAGAAATGTGCCAGAATGTTAACGTCCCTACAAAACAAACCCAACGATAATATTAATGAAAGAATGAACCGTATGTAACATTGCAACAGACATAATGAAACCTGATAAATTGTATAAGGGCAGCAGCGTTGACCTTTGGCCCTGTATTCAGAATAAAAAGAGCCAAAGATCGTCACCCCAATGAAAAAGACACTGAAACACGTATGTAACATAGCAGCGATGGCGAGACATTGTAGCATCTGTGACCAGAGAGTTTGCGCTGGACCGCGCGAGTGTTGCGAGCGGTTCTCAGTCAGTCAGTCAGTCAGTCAGTCAGTCGGTCGGTCGTTGCGAGTCTGTAGGTCTGTCTAGTTGAGGGCTGTACTCTGTCAGTAGTCGTCGCGTGCAGTACGCTAATAGTCGTCATGCAGAGCGGTCGGTCAGTAGTAGCAGCCGAGTGCGGTTGTGTGATGTAGGCGGTCGGCAACACTGGTCAAGATGGTGAATAAGGTATACTGTGAATTAATATAATCATTAGATAATGAACAATTTTATTTATTGTAATTATTCTCCAACAAGTTCCCCAATAATAATTTTTATTTCAAAAGCATTTTTCAAACATTTAATTTTTTATTGAACTGAAGAGTTCGTTGCACTTCACATTTCATTCCACTTCTTTGAAGAAAAATTTCACTAAAATCACAAAAAAAAAAGAGAATATTATTATTTGCAATGCAGTTCCTCCAAGCGCTGCGCAACAAACAAGAGCAGAAATGTGACATCCATTTATTCTGAGGTAAGACTTTAATTCTGATTGTTTTGCACAGGGCCAAAGACCGATATTTCGGTTTAATTGAAGTTTCTTGTCACTGAACGGACTTTTAAATGTTGTGAAGAATTTATATTTGAGTCAGATTGCGAATTTAACATTTTTGTTGCCATTTTCAATACCTCTCATTGTGGGCGAGGTTACAATTAGCGCAATGTCCATTAGCATCCGTAAATAACATTGTCCATTATTTTAAATTTTGCGGGGAGGTTACAACGCACAAAAAAAAAAAAAACAAAACAAAAAATTGCATTTGTATCCGCTCCTCAATTGTAGATACCCCTTACACAGCTGTGTGCAATGAATGAGTGCTGGCTGGTAATTAATTGCACTCCTTGGAGGGAAATGCCATAGGAAGTAGTCTTTAAAAAGTGAATGTTTTTCGTTAAAAGACAAAAGTTACTTTAGAAAAAAGTAATAGTGGGGCTTTTTGTCGTTGAACAAAATAAGTACAATGAACATACGTTATCAGATTTGCGCAAAATGCAGCTTCACACCACCTTTTGATTATAACACAATATACTATACATCGTCCCGAACCGTGACCAGAGTCGCGAGACGAGCAGAGCACGCCGCCGACGCCCGCTCAGTACAACCGTCCACCCGCTACTACTGTCGACCGACTACTACCTCTCCCGACTCGCGCTACAATATATATAACAACTGTTCCTGGCGACCCGGTGCGTGCCACTACTGTCGTCTGGCGCGGTCCAAGCGCCGACTAGCAACGATAAATAACTCTCTGGTCAGACAGAGATGCTGTCATGCCTCGCCATCGCTCTGGTAATGAATACATACGTGTTGCAGCGTGCGTACCACCGGAACACGCAGTGGCGGAGCCAAAGACTGTGTTGTCGAGGTCGAGTGCGAGCGGGAAGAGAGGCAGCGTCGGCACGGAGATGCAAGCGAGCGCGAGACGCACGGGGGCTGCGGCGTGGCGCGTTTGCGGTCGGCGCCTTTGGTGGCAACGGCCGGGACAAGCAGCGGTGTATGGTGTGGTGCGGGGCGGACAGGGGCGGCGGTGGACGGGGAGGAGGCGGCGCGCGACGACGGCATGGGGGCGAAAACGGGACGGGGGACGGGGGACGGCGGATGTTGAGAGGCGTCACGCGCGGACAGGACACAGACACAGAGACACACAGATTGGAAAGGGAGGGTGCGCGGTAATAATAGTTGGGAATGTGCGTACCGTGCGGGACGGGAGTGGGCGAGGAACACGGTCGTGGCCCCTGTTTTGGGTGCGTGTGATGACGTCGGTGTGTTGTGGGAAGGGAAGGTGCTGTGGCGGCGGCGCGTAATGGGCGTAGGCCGAAAAGAGAAAGGAACGTCGGCAGTGTGTTGGCAAGCGTCGGTTCGACTGCGACGTTGATGGGCAGGGCAGGGCGAGGTTAATGGTGGTAGGAGTAGGCGTGTGGGCGCACAAAATCTGCCGCTGCAGGCGGTGCCGTAACCGCCATGGCGGGAAGGAGAGAGGGCCAAAGAAAGAAAGAAAGAAAGAAAGAAAGAAGAAAACAAAAAAAAAAAAAAAAAAAAGGAGGAGGGGGGGGGGCGAAAGTGGAGAGGCGGTGGTGTGAGAAGGGCGGGGGCGGAAGGAAGGCAGGAAGGACAAGAGGCGAGGCGACGGCTTGCTTTGTGTATCGGTCGGTCTCTGGCTATGCTTCGTTTTCTGCAGCAGGGTCGGTGCGCGGCGTGGCTCGCGGCAGTGGGAACGCCTGGCGGCTGGACGGCCAGCAATGCGGTTGGATGGGCGGCCACAGCACCGCACCTGTGCCCGAGGAGGAGACGCTGGCGGCGGGCCCTGAGGTGAGGCCGGCTCGGCTCGGCTGGGGCTGTGGATGTGTAGGTGTGCGCCGCTGCTGCAACAACGAGTAAAACGCGAGAAGAAGGGATGGCGGTAGAGAGAGGAAAAAAAAAAGGTCGTGTTGTGTTGATGCGCAGGCAGACGCGTACAGAGAGACGAGCCCGGTCTGCAGCAGGGTGTGGCCGTGCCGAGTGCAGAGCAGCGGCGGCTCGGTTCGGTTCGGCCCGGCCCGGCCCGGCGGGCCGCGCTGTTGTCGCGGACGTGAGCGCCCCCTGGCGGGTGGCCGGAGGCGGCGCGGCGTGTTGGACGTGTGGCTGGTGGCAGTGCACAATTTGCGAGTGGCTGGCGGTGTGGTGTGGCGGTTGGCGCGTCGGGCGGCGGAGAGAGAGAGAGAGGGGGAGGAGAGGTATGTGTTGCGGGCGCCCTTTGCTGCGCTGCGTCGTTGCGTGTGCCGTACAGGGCGGGCGCTTGTCGACTGTGTGGGCGGTGTGGCGAATTGGCGTGAAACGGCTGCCGAGAGGTGTGTGGTAGCGAGCCGGTCGGTGTCAGTGCGAAGGGGAATGTGCGTGCGTTTGGCGGTTTCGGTGTGCTTTTTGCGGCGTGAGAGTGGGGAATTAGTGGGGCCGGCTGTTGTGTTGGTTCCTTGTGTCTTGTGTCGCGTAGCTTGATGGCAACGTGGAAGGACGCCGGTTTCGTTTCGAGCCTTGCGTGTGGTTGTCGACGTTGACTGGTTGGCGTGTGCATGTGTGGGTCGCGAGTGCGTTTTTGGCTGGCTGTGTGTGTGTGTGTGTGTGTGTGTGTGTGTGTGTGTGTGTGTGTGTGTGTTTGGGGGGGAAGGGGGAGGCGGTGGTGAAAGTGCAGTCGTTGCCACGGGCGCGTCGTCGGGTGGGGCTGGGGCTGTGCGTCGTGGCGGAAAGGTGGTAGGTTGCGGGAAGCGAGCCCGTCGTTGACGGTGTCGCGTGAGTTGTGACTCGAGTGGGGCGCGGGGCGCGGGACAGGAGCAGCGTGCCGCTGCGTCGTGGTCGTCAGCAGAGGCTGTGCGTGTGCTTGTCCTTTTTGTGGGCGGTTCGTGCGAGGCGTTTTTTGTTTCGTGTTGCCCTAGTTGTTAGTTTATTTTTTTTTTGTGTTTGTTATTTTGAGACGACGACTGGTTGGTGGCGTGCGCGCGAAGTGGCGGTGTGCGCTTCCCGTGTCGTTTTGTTTTTGTTTGGTTTTTTTGTTTTTGTGTGTTTTTTTTGTTTGCACTGGGCCCCGGGGGGTGGGTGGGTGCGTGTGTGTCGATTGCCGGCTGGCGAAAGGTGCGCCATCGGCGGGGTGGGTCGCCGGCACAAGTAGAGGCGGCGGCGTTGTTGCTGTTGTTGTGTGGTGTTTGTTTTGTTCGGCTGTGTCGGCGAGCTGTGTTGCGGTGCGTGTGAATGGTGGTGCAAAAGTGCTGGCGTTGGGGCTGCGACTGCGACGGCGGCGAGCCGCGGGCGCGCATGATAGTGATGTTGTGAACAGCGGCTGTGTACGGTAGTGGTGTTGTTGTAGCACGACGTGCATCCGGGCCGGCGCGGAAAGCGCAGTTGCGGGCGGTTGCCCTTCGGTGCCAGCCATGTCGCGTGAGCGGCGGGTTGCTCTGGTGTCGACACGTGGTGCTCTGGGTTGTTGTGTGGTGCCCTTTGGCCGGTGGGGGTGGTTCGCGTGTGTCTCGTTCGCGCTCGGTATCTGGTCGTGGTCGTGCTGCTCCCCCGTCTGTCGGCGGTTTTCGACGTCGTCTGTACGTTTTTGTTCGTTTGCGGCGTGCCTGCCGACGTCGTCCCGTCGCGACCTTTCAACCGAAAGTGTGGCGCCCGAAGGTGAACGAACGTAACCCTGACCTCGGCGCTTTACGCTGAGCCGAGCGAACCGAACCTAACCTGTGGTGTGGCGAGGTGAGCTCAGCCTGTGAGCCCCTAACGTCTACGTAAGGTAAGCTGTCCGGCTGACGCCTCACGTTTGAACGCTTTTTTTTAACCTAGCACTGACCCCTTAACCTAACGTGTAACCTAACCTAACCTCTGACGCCTGACGTGTTTGAATGCTTAACCTAAGTTTGACGCTTAACCTAACCCAAGTCCCCTTAACCTAACCCACGTCCACCTAACCCTAACCTAACCTAGACGTGTAAACGTAATGTGTAACGCGTAACGTGTAAGGTCGGCTGTCGTGTGTGCTGACGGCAGATTGGGTTGGTCTGTAGATTCGGATTGCGGTTTGCCTCGGTCGAGGGGTTGGGTCGGAAGCGGCGAGGGGCGGCGGCGCCTGTTGCGCAGGCGGCGTCCGTTTGCGGCGGGCAATTGTTGATAAACGGCTGTGAATGTTGGCGGGCGAGAGGAGGAGGACGGCGCGCGATGTGGCCCGACGGCTGCGGGCCGATCGGGAAACGGCGGGAGGGCGACGGAAGGCGATGGGGCGGCGGAGGCGCGTTTGCACGGCCGTCATCGCCGCACGCCTCGGCTTGTGTGGCTGTGGCGCCGGCCGCGCTGGCCGGGCTGCCGCGGCGACGGTGTGGGAGTTTTGCCGAAGGTTTGGCCATTGTGGCGGGTCGTCGGCTGGGGCTGTGGGGGCGGCATTTGGGCGGGGGCGGCGATTCTCGGCGGGCCGACCCAGGCTGTAGCGCGCGGTAGCTGCAGTTTGGCCGTGGTTTGCGGCGCTGCCGTGGCGACTGGTTGGCGACTGTGGTGTGGCTGTGTGTAGCCCCATCCTCGGTGGTTTGAAAGGCGCGGGCGGTTGTGGCGCAGGTTTGGGGCTGCTCCGCACAGGCTGTCGGACGTTGGGCGGTAGCAAGCGCGGGAGGCGCGGCGCGGCGGCGCGCAGAGTGGCGGCCGCTCTCTCGGCCGTCCGCGCCCGCCCGCGACACTGGCTGGGCCTTGTGATTCTCTGCTCTGCTGCTGTGCTGTGCTTGCGTGCCTGCCTGCCGTCCCGCTCGCTCTCGCTCTCGCTCTCGCTGTGTGTTACGCGCGTCGTCGAAATGGCAGATCAGGCGGCTACGAACGAGACTGCTGCGGCACCCGCCGCCACCGGCACTACGAAGAAGGCCAAGTCTGCGTCGTCTGCGAAGAAGCCGCGCGCCAAGCCTGCGCACCCGCGCACCTCTGAGATGGTGACGGCCGCCATCAAGAGTCTGAAGGAGCGCGGCGGGTCGTCGCTGCAGGCGATCAAGAAGTACATTGCCGCGCACTACAAGCTGGACGCGGAGAAGCTGGCGCCGTTTATCAAGAAGTACCTCAAGTCGGCCGTCGTGGCGGGCGAGCTGGTGCAGACGAAGGGGAAGGGCGCGTCCGGCTCGTTCAAGCTTGCCGGCGCCGGCGGCGGGGGGGCGGCCGAGGGCGGCAAGGCTCGTGCTGGCGGTGCCAAGAAGAAGCGCGCCGCTCCGGCCAGCAAGGAGAAGAAGGGCGCCCGTGCGGCCGGCGCAAAGAAGGCTGGTGGCGTGAAGGCGGCGACCGGTCGGAAGGCGGGCGCCGCCAAGAAGGCGTCTGCGGCGTCGGCCGCTCCCGCGGGTGCGAAGAAGGCGGCTGCGGCCAAGCCGGCCAAGGCCAAGTCGCCGTCGAAGGCGAAGAAGGCCGCCAAGGTTCCGACGAAGAAGCCGAAGGCGCCGCGCCCGAAGAAGGCGACGACGCCGTCTAAGGCGAAGGCTTCGCCCAAGAAGAAGAAGTAGAGTAGAGGAGAAAGAGATGGGAGAAAGGAAGGGTTTGGCGCTTGACTCCGTCGTCCCCACCCCCCGTCGTCGTCTAGTGGCGCGCAAGAGACGCGCGGCCCAAAACGGCCCTTCTCAGGGCCATCAAAGCACGTCGGGGAAGGTTTTGATTGTCGTGTTGCGTTTGGTGTGGGTGTCTGTCTGTCTGTCTGTCTGGCGTTTCTGTATGCCCGTGGGGATGCTGTTTGCGTGCCGTGGTGGTTGGATTGCGGGGGTCGGTGGCGGGTGTGGGCGGCGGTAGCGGTAAGCGGTGTTGTTGTTGATTGTCGCCGTGTTTGTGGCGGCGGCCGACGGTTGGTTTTCTGTCACGTTGTTTTGTTTGAATACGTTGGTTGGCTTGCCTGCGTTCGTTCTTCTCGGATGTCTGTCTTGTCTAGTCGTGTCTGGTCTTTGTTGTTTTGTTCCTTTGTGTGTGTGTGTGTGTGTGTGTGTGTGTGTGTGTGTGTGTGTGTTATGTTTTGCAACGGGGGGCACGTTGAGATGTGGAAGGAGTCGGCGGGGATTTCGGTGGCGTGTAGAGCGAGCGAGCGCGCCTGCCTGGCCGTTGGCCGTCGGAGTGGAGTGCGGGTTTGTTTTTGTGTTTTCGAAACGAAAGCGGCGGCCGGCCGGCCAGCCACCCGTGCGGTGTGACGTCGGCCGTTGGGTATTGTGCGCTTTGAGCGCCGGGGAGGGATGATGTGTGATTGTTGCGCGCTGCTAAGCAGGCAGGCAGAGTGAGCGGGTGTGGCGGACGGACGGGAAGTGGTGGTTGTTGTTTTTGGGTTGCGGGGCGAGAGGCAGGCGACCGACAAAGTTTGCTCGCGACGGAGAGATGTTAGTGGCCCTGAAAAGGGCCGTTTTTGTTTGTGCGGTGCGGTGCCGCGGCGCGGTTTAGGCGCGCTCGCCGCGGATGCGGCGCGCGAGCTGGATGTCCTTGGGCATGATGGTGACGCGCTTGGCGTGGATTGCGCACAGGTTGGTGTCTTCGAAGAGGCCGACGAGGTAGGCCTCGCTGGCCTCCTGCAGGGCCATGACTGCGGAGCTCTGGAAGCGCAGGTCGGTCTTGAAGTCCTGGGCGATCTCGCGCACTAGGCGCTGGAATGGCAGCTTGCGGATGAGCAGCTCTGTGCTCTTCTGGTAGCGCCTGATTTCTCGCAGGGCGACGGTGCCCGGCCTGTAGCGGTGGGGCTTCTTGACGCCTCCGGTGGCGGGCGCGCTCTTCCTCGCCGCCTTGGTGGCGAGCTGTTTGCGCGGCGCCTTTCCGCCGGTGGACTTGCGGGCCGTTTGCTTTGTGCGGGCCATAGCGGTAGCGGAGCGGCGTGCGTGGAGGTTAGGTGCGGCGCGGCGTCCGGTGCTGCCTTGACAACGGGCCCGCGCGCCTCCGTGCTGCGCTTATATGCCCTCGGTTGCGCGTGGTGGGGGGAGGGCGGGCCAGAGTCTATATAGGGGGGCGGCGGGCGCGCTGGGCGCAGACCGTAGCCGACTCGCCAGCCGCTGCAGCTGCTGTTTGTGCACGTTTTGCTTTGCCCGAGGAAGGAAGGATGACAGGCCGCGGCAAGGGAGGAAAGGGGCTCGGCAAGGGTGGCGCCAAGCGGCACCGCAAGGTGTTGCGCGACAACATCCAGGGCATCACGAAGCCCGCCATCCGCCGCCTGGCTCGCAGGGGCGGCGTGAAGCGCATCTCTGGTCTGATCTACGAGGAGACCCGCGGGGTGCTGAAGGTGTTCCTGGAGAACGTGATCCGCGACGCGGTGACGTACACTGAGCACGCCAAGCGCAAGACTGTGACGGCCATGGACGTGGTGTACGCCCTGAAGAGGCAGGGGCGCACCCTGTACGGTTTCGGCGGTTAGGCTGCGTCGCAGCGGGCGCTGGCCTTCCCGCGGCCGTGCTTGTGGGTGGGAGAGACTAGGAAACGGCCCTTTTCAGGGCCACCACACTGTTCGGAAGTTGAAAAGTGCGAAAGAGTCTGTGTTGTTTGTTTGTTTGTTTCTTTCTTTCCGTTTGAGCGACGTGATGTGACTGGGAGGGGAGAAGGAAAGGAAACGTGTCATGTGGCTGGCTGTGTGTGGGAGCTGCTTCGTTTGTGTTTGTTATTGTGTGTCGTTGTATCGATCGCGACGGAGATGGCGGGCTGTGTGTTGTTGTGCGAGAGGCGGTGATTATTTGCTTGCGTGGTTTGGCTCTGTGTGTTTGCGGCGGCGTTGGGGTTTCCGAGGCAAGGCGTGTGGGCACAGGCGGCCGGATCAGCTGTTTCGTTCGTGTCGACGGCCGTTGCGCGCGGGAGTGGAGGGCGGTGTGTCGACACGCCTCCCTGTAACAATGGTCATTATTGCTGCCGTTGTCGTTTGGAAGGCGACTGCGACCGTGCAAAATGAATGAATGTGTGTGTGTGTGTGTGTGTTTGTTGGGCCACACGGGCTGTGTGGACGACAAGATGGCGGACGTGCGCCGGCGGCGGCTGTGCTGTGAAAGTGCAAAGTTAAAACAAAACAAGGTGCGGCGAGGACGACTGAAATTTTGCTTTGGACGTAGGTTTGTGTGGTGGCCCTGAAAAGGGCCGATTGTTGTGGGCCGGGCCGAGCCGAGCCGGCAAAGCGCGTTGCGTGCAGGGGAGCACGCGGCGCTGCGATTGCCTTGGCCTCCTTTAGGCCTTCTTCTCGGTCTTCTTTGGCAGCAGGACGGCCTGGATGTTGGGCAGGACACCACCCTGTGCGATGGTGACGCCCGACAGGAGCTTGTTGAGCTCCTCGTCGTTGCGGATGGCAAGCTGCAGGTGGCGCGGGATGATGCGCGTCTTCTTGTTGTCGCGGGCCGCGTTTCCGGCCAGCTCGAGCACCTCAGCCGCGAGGTACTCCATGACGGCGGCGAGGTAGACGGGCGCCCCGGCGCCGACGCGCTCTGCGTAGTTTCCCTTGCGCAGGAGGCGGTGGATTCTGCCGACCGGGAACTGGAGCCCAGCCCTGCTTGAGCGGGACTTTGACTTGCCCTTGACTTTGCCTCCCTTTCCGCGTCCGGACATGGCGATGGGCTAGCGACGGTGCACACGAAACGGAAACGAAAACGACCGGTGCGAGCGGCAGCGAGTCGAGCAGCGGAGTGCGTGCCGGCGCAGCCGGGGTGGGGGTGCTTTATGGGCTCGGGTGCGGCGGCCGGTTGCGCGCGCGCCCCATTGGTCGGCGGCCGCAACAGGGCGAGCTGGTAAAGGTGCGGCGGCGGCTGGCGGCGGGTGCCACTGTGTGGGGAGACGCTGACTAGAGCGGAGCGCTTGCTACTGGTGTTGCTGCTGCCGTACGTTCGTTCGAGATGCCGCCCAAGACTAGCGGGAAGGCCGCCAAGAAGGCTGGCAAGGCGCAGAAGAACATTTCGAAGGGCGACAAGAAGAAGAAGCGCAAGAGGAAGGAGAGCTATGCCATCTACATCTACAAGGTGCTGAAGCAGGTGCACCCTGACACGGGCATCTCGTCGAAGGCGATGAGCATCATGAACAGCTTCGTGAACGACATTTTCGAGCGCATTGCGGCCGAGGCTTCTCGCCTGGCGCACTACAACAAGCGCTCGACCATCACGTCCCGCGAGATCCAGACCGCTGTGCGGCTGTTGCTGCCTGGCGAGCTGGCCAAGCACGCCGTGAGCGAGGGCACGAAGGCGGTGACCAAGTACACGAGCTCCAAGTAAGGAGGTGGCTCTGGAGTGGAAGGAAGGATGGAGAAGGCTCCTCCGTTGCGAGAGCGGCAAAACGGCCCTTTTCAGGGCCACCAACTTGCCTTTTGCGGGAAGGGCGGAATTGTTGTTGTTGTTGTTTGTGTGGACGGCTGTGATGTATGTGTGCATTTTGATTGTGGGTGGGGGGGGGGGGGCGCGTCAAAGCGTGTTGCGGGGGACGGCCACGAGGTTGGTCGCCGTGGCGTGGAATGGTGGCACGCCTCGTTGGAGTGGTTTTGACCCATTGGTGGTGGTGTGTGTGTGTTACCTGTCTGCGAGGGGGGACAGTGCGATCGGCGACTTTTGTGTCACCGTAACGACGGCCGTTTGCGGGTTTGTTTTTTGCACATCATACATGGCGAGGGTGAAATGTGAAATGTTTTTGTTTGGTTTTTTTTTGCCGCCCACTATTCCCTTTGCTGTACGCCGAGTTTGACAATGGTGCGACGTAACTGCAGCGTGGAGGTGTGTGAGTGACGTTGAAATTGAACGTGCCATTAAGACGCATTGTTGTTGTATTGTACTGTACGTGTACGGCGACACGCACGATGATGTACCATTCGACTCTGATTTTTGATAGCCGTGTCTGACTGATTGCGTACGACGCACGCACACCGATGTCGTCATTCAAGATGCACGCGTGTCCAGTGCAGTACAGTAAGCGCGACGCTAGACGGCGGCGGCGGCGGCGGCGGCGGCGGCGGCGGTCGTCGTTTGTTTGGCGAATGTCTGTACACGTGTTTGTCTGTGTCCATCCGGTATGTATGTGTTTGTTTGAAAGTGTTTTGTGTGTCGGTGACGTGGTCCGATCCGTCGCCCCCTGAGTAACTGTCGATCGGCGCGATAGACCGGCGTCACGCAACTGAACCGAAGTCTTGGGCACACCCGTCATACTGTTGTACACCGTCGCGCTGAGAACGGTGACGAAAGGTTGACTTTGATCGGTCGAATGTCTGGGCAGAACGTGAGGAATGAGGCAAGAGTGCAAGGAGGGGGGGCAAAAGAGAGAGGAAGGGAAAAAGGGGAGAAACGCATTCGTAGAGCAACGGAACGTTCCCGTGTCGGAGGCGTATTGGAGCCGCACTGAAATGCGTTTAACGGCGGCGCGGCTGCAAGTGTCTGCCGTGGTGAACGTTACCTTTGACGGCTGCATTGGGCTTTGCTTTTGCTTTTGCTTTCGCTTTCGCTTTCGCTTTCCCGGATGTACGTAACGTTTGTTGATATGGTTGTGAGGAAGAGTGTATGACAGTGCCGTGCCGTCCATGTTCGTGTGCCCTCCCATTGTGTGTATGCTATTGTCTGTGTACTTGAATGATGTATGTAGGTGTTAGTGGACATGTTTCACCAGTGGGGGGAAATGGATCGTCGATAGTTGGCGTCACTCTGTCACGGTCGAGATGACGCACCCTCCGTACAGAAAGGTGTCGAGAAAGTGTGTGTGTGTGTGTGTGTGTGTGTGTGTGTGTGTGTGTGCGTCCGTGAATTGGCAGTGTTTGGAGGTGGGCGTGCCCTGCATGTGGCCCGGAAGGCTGTTCGTTTGGCGGTAGTGTTGTGTGGACAGGGGAGGGGCATGCGTAACGCTGCTGGCATGGCATTTCGGGAGATGGGAGGGGGCAAACGAGGAGCGGCGGCCAAAGAAAGGCGGGACGGGGAGGGGCGCGGTGTGGGTGGCTTGCGCCTGTGCTCGGCGTTGTGGTTTGTGCAAAAGAGGAGGAGAAAAACAATGAGTTGCCAGGGAGGGGAGCGGTGTTGTGTTGTGGTTGTCGTGGTGTAGCCGCAGACGCGGCTGTCAGTGAACGTGGCGAGACGGACGGATGCGCGGAGGGGCGGGGGCGGCGCATTTCGCCGGTGCCGTGCCGTGCCGTGCCGTGCCTGACAGCCGCGTGGTCGCTGTGTTGTTGGTGGCGTGGGGGCGAGGAGAGTACCGTACGGGTGTGCTTGTGCGCCGGAAATGGCACACTGCGCCTGCCCGTCTTGGAGGCTGATGGCTGTGGTGTGGAAATGGGGCGCGGTGATGTTGAAGCAGTTGAAGGACAGAAAAGAAACCAAGAAAACGGGAGGCGTGATGCGGCGGTGGTGGTGAGAGCGGGAAAAACAAAACAAACAAAAAAAAAAACAACAAAAAAAAGAAGGAAAAACAACAAGAAACAAAAAAGAAAACAAAAAGTCTATCAATATTAGAATGTAAATGGAAATGGAAATGGACCCAGGTATAACCTCCCTGCACAAATAGCAGAGAGTCCGATGATAATAGAAATGTGCCAGAATGTTAACGTCCCTACAAAACAAACCCAACGATAATATTAATGAAAGAATGAACCGTATGTAACATTGCAACAGACATAATGAAACCTGATAAATTGTATAAGGGCAGCAGCGTTGACCTTTGGCCCTGTATTCAGAATAAAAAGAGCCAAAGATCGTCACCCCAATGAAAAAGACACTGAAACACGTATGTAACATAGCAGCGATGGCGAGACATTGTAGCATCTGTGACCAGAGAGTTTGCGCTGGACCGCGCGAGTGTTGCGAGCGGTTCTCAGTCAGTCAGTCAGTCAGTCAGTCAGTCGGTCGGTCGTTGCGAGTCTGTAGGTCTGTCTAGTTGAGGGCTGTACTCTGTCAGTAGTCGTCGCGTGCAGTACGCTAATAGTCGTCATGCAGAGCGGTCGGTCAGTAGTAGCAGCCGAGTGCGGTTGTGTGATGTAGGCGGTCGGCAACACTGGTCAAGATGGTGAATAAGGTATACTGTGAATTAATATAATCATTAGATAATGAACAATTTTATTTATTGTAATTATTCTCCAACAAGTTCCCCAATAATAATTTTTATTTCAAAAGCATTTTTCAAACATTTAATTTTTTATTGAACTGAAGAGTTCGTTGCACTTCACATTTCATTCCACTTCTTTGAAGAAAAATTTCACTAAAATCACAAAAAAAAAAGAGAATATTATTATTTGCAATGCAGTTCCTCCAAGCGCTGCGCAACAAACAAGAGCAGAAATGTGACATCCATTTATTCTGAGGTAAGACTTTAATTCTGATTGTTTTGCACAGGGCCAAAGACCGATATTTCGGTTTAATTGAAGTTTCTTGTCACTGAACGGACTTTTAAATGTTGTGAAGAATTTATATTTGAGTCAGATTGCGAATTTAACATTTTTGTTGCCATTTTCAATACCTCTCATTGTGGGCGAGGTTACAATTAGCGCAATGTCCATTAGCATCCGTAAATAACATTGTCCATTATTTTAAATTTTGCGGGGAGGTTACAACGCACAAAAAAAAAAAAAACAAAACAAAAAATTGCATTTGTATCCGCTCCTCAATTGTAGATACCCCTTACACAGCTGTGTGCAATGAATGAGTGCTGGCTGGTAATTAATTGCACTCCTTGGAGGGAAATGCCATAGGAAGTAGTCTTTAAAAAGTGAATGTTTTTCGTTAAAAGACAAAAGTTACTTTAGAAAAAAGTAATAGTGGGGCTTTTTGTCGTTGAACAAAATAAGTACAATGAACATACGTTATCAGATTTGCGCAAAATGCAGCTTCACACCACCTTTTGATTATAACACAATATACTATACATCGTCCCGAACCGTGACCAGAGTCGCGAGACGAGCAGAGCACGCCGCCGACGCCCGCTCAGTACAACCGTCCACCCGCTACTACTGTCGACCGACTACTACCTCTCCCGACTCGCGCTACAATATATATAACAACTGTTCCTGGCGACCCGGTGCGTGCCACTACTGTCGTCTGGCGCGGTCCAAGCGCCGACTAGCAACGATAAATAACTCTCTGGTCAGACAGAGATGCTGTCATGCCTCGCCATCGCTCTGGTAATGAATACATACGTGTTGCAGCGTGCGTACCACCGGAACACGCAGTGGCGGAGCCAAAGACTGTGTTGTCGAGGTCGAGTGCGAGCGGGAAGAGAGGCAGCGTCGGCACGGAGATGCAAGCGAGCGCGAGACGCACGGGGGCTGCGGCGTGGCGCGTTTGCGGTCGGCGCCTTTGGTGGCAACGGCCGGGACAAGCAGCGGTGTATGGTGTGGTGCGGGGCGGACAGGGGCGGCGGTGGACGGGGAGGAGGCGGCGCGACGACGGCATGGGGGCGAAAACGGGACGGGGGACGGGGGACGGCGGATGTTGAGAGGCGTCACGCGCGGACAGGACACAGACACAGAGACACACAGATTGGAAAGGGAGGGTGCGCGGTAATAATAGTTGGGAATGTGCGTACCGTGCGGGACGGGAGTGGGCGAGGAACACGGTCGTGGCCCCTGTTTTGGGTGCGTGTGATGACGTCGGTGTGTTGTGGGAAGGGAAGGTGCTGTGGCGGCGGCGCGTAATGGGCGTAGGCCGAAAAGAGAAAGGAACGTCGGCAGTGTGTTGGCAAGCGTCGGTTCGACTGCGACGTTGATGGGCAGGGCAGGGCGAGGTTAATGGTGGTAGGAGTAGGCGTGTGGGCGCACAAAATCTGCCGCTGCAGGCGGTGCCGTAACCGCCATGGCGGGAAGGAGAGAGGGCCAAAGAAAGAAAGAAAGAAAGAAAGAAAGAAGAAAACAAAAAAAAAAAAAAAAAAAAGGAGGAGGGGGGGGGCGAAAGTGGAGAGGCGGTGGTGTGAGAAGGGCGGGGGCGGAAGGAAGGCAGGAAGGACAAGAGGCGAGGCGACGGCTTGCTTTGTGTATCGGTCGGTCTCTGGCTATGCTTCGTTTTCTGCAGCAGGGTCGGTGCGCGGCGTGGCTCGCGGCAGTGGGAACGCCTGGCGGCTGGACGGCCAGCAATGCGGTTGGATGGGCGGCCACAGCACCGCACCTGTGCCCGAGGAGGAGACGCTGGCGGCGGGCCCTGAGGTGAGGCCGGCTCGGCTCGGCTGGGGCTGTGGATGTGTAGGTGTGCGCCGCTGCTGCAACAACGAGTAAAACGCGAGAAGAAGGGATGGCGGTAGAGAGAGGAAAAAAAAAAGGTCGTGTTGTGTTGATGCGCAGGCAGACGCGTACAGAGAGACGAGCCCGGTCTGCAGCAGGGTGTGGCCGTGCCGAGTGCAGAGCAGCGGCGGCTCGGTTCGGTTCGGCCCGGCCCGGCCCGGCGGGCCGCGCTGTTGTCGCGGACGTGAGCGCCCCCTGGCGGGTGGCCGGAGGCGGCGCGGCGTGTTGGACGTGTGGCTGGTGGCAGTGCACAATTTGCGAGTGGCTGGCGGTGTGGTGTGGCGGTTGGCGCGTCGGGCGGCGGAGAGAGAGAGAGAGGGGGAGGAGAGGTATGTGTTGCGGGCGCCCTTTGCTGCGCTGCGTCGTTGCGTGTGCCGTACAGGGCGGGCGCTTGTCGACTGTGTGGGCGGTGTGGCGAATTGGCGTGAAACGGCTGCCGAGAGGTGTGTGGTAGCGAGCCGGTCGGTGTCAGTGCGAAGGGGAATGTGCGTGCGTTTGGCGGTTTCGGTGTGCTTTTTGCGGCGTGAGAGTGGGGAATTAGTGGGGCCGGCTGTTGTGTTGGTTCCTTGTGTCTTGTGTCGCGTAGCTTGATGGCAACGTGGAAGGACGCCGGTTTCGTTTCGAGCCTTGCGTGTGGTTGTCGACGTTGACTGGTTGGCGTGTGCATGTGTGGGTCGCGAGTGCGTTTTTGGCTGGCTGTGTGTGTGTGTGTGTGTGTGTGTGTGTGTGTGTGTGTGTGTGTGTTTTGGGGGGGAAGGGGGAGGCGGTGGTGAAAGTGCAGTCGTTGCCACGGGCGCGTCGTCGGGTGGGGCTGGGGCTGTGCGTCGTGGCGGAAAGGTGGTAGGTTGCGGGAAGCGAGCCCGTCGTTGACGGTGTCGCGTGAGTTGTGACTCGAGTGGGGCGCGGGGCGCGGGACAGGAGCAGCGTGCCGCTGCGTCGTGGTCGTCAGCAGAGGCTGTGCGTGTGCTTGTCCTTTTTGTGGGCGGTTCGTGCGAGGCGTTTTTTGTTTCGTGTTGCCCTAGTTGTTAGTTTATTTTTTTTTTGTGTTTGTTATTTTGAGACGACGACTGGTTGGTGGCGTGCGCGCGAAGTGGCGGTGTGCGCTTCCCGTGTCGTTTTGTTTTTGTTTGGTTTTTTTGTTTTTGTGTGTTTTTTTTGTTTGCACTGGGCCCCGGGGGGTGGGTGGGTGCGTGTGTGTCGATTGCCGGCTGGCGAAAGGTGCGCCATCGGCGGGGTGGGTCGCCGGCACAAGTAGAGGCGGCGGCGTTGTTGCTGTTGTTGTGTGGTGTTTGTTTTGTTCGGCTGTGTCGGCGAGCTGTGTTGCGGTGCGTGTGAATGGTGGTGCAAAAGTGCTGGCGTTGGGGCTGCGACTGCGACGGCGGCGAGCCGCGGGCGCGCATGATAGTGATGTTGTGAACAGCGGCTGTGTACGGTAGTGGTGTTGTTGTAGCACGACGTGCATCCGGGCCGGCGCGGAAAGCGCAGTTGCGGGCGGTTGCCCTTCGGTGCCAGCCATGTCGCGTGAGCGGCGGGTTGCTCTGGTGTCGACACGTGGTGCTCTGGGTTGTTGTGTGGTGCCCTTTGGCCGGTGGGGGTGGTTCGCGTGTGTCTCGTTCGCGCTCGGTATCTGGTCGTGGTCGTGCTGCTCCCCCGTCTGTCGGCGGTTTTCGACGTCGTCTGTACGTTTTTGTTCGTTTGCGGCGTGCCTGCCGACGTCGTCCCGTCGCGACCTTTCAACCGAAAGTGTGGCGCCCGAAGGTGAACGAACGTAACCCTGACCTCGGCGCTTTACGCTGAGCCGAGCGAACCGAACCTAACCTGTGGTGTGGCGAGGTGAGCTCAGCCTGTGAGCCCCTAACGTCTACGTAAGGTAAGCTGTCCGGCTGACGCCTCACGTTTGAACGCTTTTTTTTAACCTAGCACTGACCCCTTAACCTAACGTGTAACCTAACCTAACCTCTGACGCCTGACGTGTTTGAATGCTTAACCTAAGTTTGACGCTTAACCTAACCCAAGTCCCCTTAACCTAACCCACGTCCACCTAACCCTAACCTAACCTAGACGTGTAAACGTAATGTGTAACGCGTAACGTGTAAGGTCGGCTGTCGTGTGTGCTGACGGCAGATTGGGTTGGTCTGTAGATTCGGATTGCGGTTTGCCTCGGTCGAGGGGTTGGGTCGGAAGCGGCGAGGGGCGGCGGCGCCTGTTGCGCAGGCGGCGTCCGTTTGCGGCGGGCAATTGTTGATAAACGGCTGTGAATGTTGGCGGGCGAGAGGAGGAGGACGGCGCGCGATGTGGCCCGACGGCTGCGGGCCGATCGGGAAACGGCGGGAGGGCGACGGAAGGCGATGGGGCGGCGGAGGCGCGTTTGCACGGCCGTCATCGCCGCACGCCTCGGCTTGTGTGGCTGTGGCGCCGGCCGCGCTGGCCGGGCTGCCGCGGCGACGGTGTGGGAGTTTTGCCGAAGGTTTGGCCATTGTGGCGGGTCGTCGGCTGGGGCTGTGGGGGCGGCATTTGGGCGGGGGCGGCGATTCTCGGCGGGCCGACCCAGGCTGTAGCGCGCGGTAGCTGCAGTTTGGCCGTGGTTTGCGGCGCTGCCGTGGCGACTGGTTGGCGACTGTGGTGTGGCTGTGTGTAGCCCCATCCTCGGTGGTTTGAAAGGCGCGGGCGGTTGTGGCGCAGGTTTGGGGCTGCTCCGCACAGGCTGTCGGACGTTGGGCGGTAGCAAGCGCGGGAGGCGCGGCGCGGCGGCGCGCAGAGTGGCGGCCGCTCTCTCGGCCGTCCGCGCCCGCCCGCGACACTGGCTGGGCCTTGTGATTCTCTGCTCTGCTGCTGTGCTGTGCTTGCGTGCCTGCCTGCCGTCCCGCTCGCTCTCGCTCTCGCTCTCGCTGTGTGTTACGCGCGTCGTCGAAATGGCAGATCAGGCGGCTACGAACGAGACTGCTGCGGCACCCGCCGCCACCGGCACTACGAAGAAGGCCAAGTCTGCGTCGTCTGCGAAGAAGCCGCGCGCCAAGCCTGCGCACCCGCGCACCTCTGAGATGGTGACGGCCGCCATCAAGAGTCTGAAGGAGCGCGGCGGGTCGTCGCTGCAGGCGATCAAGAAGTACATTGCCGCGCACTACAAGCTGGACGCGGAGAAGCTGGCGCCGTTTATCAAGAAGTACCTCAAGTCGGCCGTCGTGGCGGGCGAGCTGGTGCAGACGAAGGGGAAGGGCGCGTCCGGCTCGTTCAAGCTTGCCGGCGCCGGCGGCGGGGGGGCGGCCGAGGGCGGCAAGGCTCGTGCTGGCGGTGCCAAGAAGAAGCGCGCCGCTCCGGCCAGCAAGGAGAAGAAGGGCGCCCGTGCGGCCGGCGCAAAGAAGGCTGGTGGCGTGAAGGCGGCGACCGGTCGGAAGGCGGGCGCCGCCAAGAAGGCGTCTGCGGCGTCGGCCGCTCCCGCGGGTGCGAAGAAGGCGGCTGCGGCCAAGCCGGCCAAGGCCAAGTCGCCGTCGAAGGCGAAGAAGGCCGCCAAGGTTCCGACGAAGAAGCCGAAGGCGCCGCGCCCGAAGAAGGCGACGACGCCGTCTAAGGCGAAGGCTTCGCCCAAGAAGAAGAAGTAGAGTAGAGGAGAAAGAGATGGGAGAAAGGAAGGGTTTGGCGCTTGACTCCGTCGTCCCCACCCCCCGTCGTCGTCTAGTGGCGCGCAAGAGACGCGCGGCCCAAAACGGCCCTTCTCAGGGCCATCAAAGCACGTCGGGGAAGGTTTTGATTGTCGTGTTGCGTTTGGTGTGGGTGTCTGTCTGTCTGTCTGTCTGGCGTTTCTGTATGCCCGTGGGGATGCTGTTTGCGTGCCGTGGTGGTTGGATTGCGGGGGTCGGTGGCGGGTGTGGGCGGCGGTAGCGGTAAGCGGTGTTGTTGTTGATTGTCGCCGTGTTTGTGGCGGCGGCCGACGGTTGGTTTTCTGTCACGTTGTTTTGTTTGAATACGTTGGTTGGCTTGCCTGCGTTCGTTCTTCTCGGATGTCTGTCTTGTCTAGTCGTGTCTGGTCTTTGTTGTTTTGTTCCTTTGTGTGTGTGTGTGTGTGTGTGTGTGTGTGTGTGTGTGTGTGTTATGTTTTGCAACGGGGGGCACGTTGAGATGTGGAAGGAGTCGGCGGGGATTTCGGTGGCGTGTAGAGCGAGCGAGCGCGCCTGCCTGGCCGTTGGCCGTCGGAGTGGAGTGCGGGTTTGTTTTTGTGTTTTCGAAACGAAAGCGGCGGCCGGCCGGCCAGCCACCCGTGCGGTGTGACGTCGGCCGTTGGGTATTGTGCGCTTTGAGCGCCGGGGAGGGATGATGTGTGATTGTTGCGCGCTGCTAAGCAGGCAGGCAGAGTGAGCGGGTGTGGCGGACGGACGGGAAGTGGTGGTTGTTGTTTTTGGGTTGCGGGGCGAGAGGCAGGCGACCGACAAAGTTTGCTCGCGACGGAGAGATGTTAGTGGCCCTGAAAAGGGCCGTTTTTGTTTGTGCGGTGCGGTGCCGCGGCGCGGTTTAGGCGCGCTCGCCGCGGATGCGGCGCGCGAGCTGGATGTCCTTGGGCATGATGGTGACGCGCTTGGCGTGGATTGCGCACAGGTTGGTGTCTTCGAAGAGGCCGACGAGGTAGGCCTCGCTGGCCTCCTGCAGGGCCATGACTGCGGAGCTCTGGAAGCGCAGGTCGGTCTTGAAGTCCTGGGCGATCTCGCGCACTAGGCGCTGGAATGGCAGCTTGCGGATGAGCAGCTCTGTGCTCTTCTGGTAGCGCCTGATTTCTCGCAGGGCGACGGTGCCCGGCCTGTAGCGGTGGGGCTTCTTGACGCCTCCGGTGGCGGGCGCGCTCTTCCTCGCCGCCTTGGTGGCGAGCTGTTTGCGCGGCGCCTTTCCGCCGGTGGACTTGCGGGCCGTTTGCTTTGTGCGGGCCATAGCGGTAGCGGAGCGGCGTGCGTGGAGGTTAGGTGCGGCGCGGCGTCCGGTGCTGCCTTGACAACGGGCCCGCGCGCCTCCGTGCTGCGCTTATATGCCCTCGGTTGCGCGTGGTGGGGGGAGGGCGGGCCAGAGTCTATATAGGGGGGCGGCGGGCGCGCTGGGCGCAGATACACCTTCAGCTCCAACAGGAAGAAGCCCCTGAAGGTTGTATTCCGCAAAATACCGCGCACCATGAAACCAGAAGAGTTGAAGGAAGATCTGGAACAAATGGGCTACTGCGTTGAAGAGGTCATAAGAATGAAACTTCATCGCACCAAGGGACGCAACCCGCTCTTCCTGGTAATTGCAAACAACACGGCGGAAAACCGGAAGCTTTTCCAACTCAAGCGGATAGGCAACTTGGAAGTGTGCGCAGAAGTGCTTCGCAACAAAGCTGCATACGCTCAGTGCTATCGCTGCCTGGAACTCGGCCACTCGACTAAGTACTGTGGAATGCCCGAGTATTGTGTTAAGTGCGGTGAGCAACACGCCACCGAGGCGTGTGCTAAAAATGGTGTACCACACCAAGACTTTACGCCTAAGTGCAAACTCTGTGGCGAGGAGCACTGCGCAAATTACAGAGGTTGCACAAAACACAAAACGTTTGCGGCTCGCGCCCGCGGTAACGAAGCGCAGCAGCGAAAAGTTTCGGCGGGAACATCGCACCCACGTGGAGCCCCATCGCACAGCCACAGCCAGACAAAGAGGAAACGCGGCCGCCGAGGCCGCGCATCCGGCCGAGCACATACCGAGGCGGTCGTCAACCTCGCCCAGCAGCGCGGGAACTCCGACGCCCGGAACAAAGAGCGGCAGCCACCCCGCAGGCGGCCGCAGAACACGCCACCAGCAACGGAGCGCGATGGCGGACAGGCTCCGCCTGCCGCCTCACAGCAGGTACAAGCGCGCCATCACGCAGCACCGGCCGCAGCCAACCAGGCCGCAGCCCCCCCTTCCCCGCCACAGCGCGCCACGCCAGTGGCGGCCCAGCCGCAGGCAGTTCCCCCGCCTGCGCCCCTACCGCGGCAAGCAGCTCCTACCACCGCGCCTCGCCGTAACGGAGCGGACCAATCAGCGCCGCCCGTCCCGGACCGGTCCAGCATGGCCGACTTCCCAGAACCGCGATGGCGCCGGCAGCGGCCAATCACCGGACAGCAGCCTGCTGCAGCAGCCCACACCAACGGCGGCCAGCAGCCCAGCGGAAACCAGGCCACGCGCGACGGCCATTCTGTCGGGCCCCGACAAAATGGCGTACACACCGTCCGCCATGATGTCGGCCCCCGACAAGATGGCGACCGCATCGACCGTCTCCTTGACACGATGCAACTAATGATGGCTCGCGTGACCGAGCTGATGGCCGCAGTACAGCAAGTACTCGCCGTAACCTCGTCCACCGCCCGTCATGCCTGAAAACCCAAGAAGCCTCAAGGTATGCGTATTCAACGCCAATGGCTTGAAAACGCAGGACGGAGAATTCCGGCAGTTTCTGCGTGACGAGGACATAGACATCTGCCTCGTCGCGGAAACTCACCTAAAGCCTGGCGTACGAGTCGGCGTCGCTAATTACGTCTGCCACCGCTACGACAGGCCGACGGCAGGAGGTGGGACGGCCGTTTACGTCCGGCGTTCCATCAGACACCATCGGGTTCCCGTGCCAGAACTGACGTCGACTGAAGCAGCCGCAGTCGCAGTCGACACTGTGCACGGCAGAATAACCTTCTGCGCTGTCTACAGGCCGCCGCGCGGACAACTGGACGTCGCGGACGCCAACAAACTCCTGTCCCTCCAAGGAAACCTCATACTTGGGGGAGACTGGAACGCGAAGCACGCGGCATGGAATAGCCGCCTTACGAACACCAGCGGCAGACGGCTACAACGCGTAATAGAGCGCCACGACGCGATCTCAGTAGGACCGCACGACGCCACCATCTATCCAACACGCGGACGGGAGGACGTGTTGGACTTCATCATAATGAAAGGCATACGGCAGCACGTGGCGGCCAGTACCCGAACGGCACTCGCGTCCGATCACTTGCCAGTCATCTTCGTGCTCGACGCCGACGTCACTCCGTTGCAACGCAGAGGACTCGACCTAAGAGGCATAAATTGGGAAGAGTACCGAGCAAATGTCACGGAAGCCCTGACGACACTCCCCGACGTCGACGCCGATGGCGCCGACGCCGCACTTCAGCACCTGTCGCAAGCCATCACAGATGCAGCCACAGCCGCAACTCCCGCGAGGCGTCCAGCGGAGGAAGTTCACCTCCCTCACCAGCTCCCGCAACGCATCCGTGACGCCATAGCTGCCAAAAACAGGCTGCAGCGGGAATGGCAGCTCACGCGTAACCCGCGTACCAAGCGGGAACTAAATCGTATGCGCCGCCACATCAGGGCGGACGTGGATGCGCATCGAAACGCTGAGTGGGCTGCGAAAATAGGGCAACTTGACATCGAGGACGGGTCGGCGTGGAAGTCCATGAAAAGCTTCCTACGCCGCACGCAGCCCATACCGCCTCTGCTAGTGGGTAACAGGTTTGTTAGCGAACCAGACGCCAAGGCTAATGCACTGGCTGATGCCTTCGCTGCAAACTTTACCCCCATGGAGGACCCTATCGACGAAGAACACGTCCGCCTCGTAGCAGACCGTCTTCCAGTCTTCTTACGTGAGCGCGCAGAGGACGACGAGATTCAGCCTGTCTCGTCGGACGAAGTGCAACTACAGCTTCGCCACCTTCAGCGCAAGAAAGCAGGCGGAGCAGACAACATCACCAACCTGATGCTGAAGCAGCTTCCCGACGCCGCAGCACAACATCTTGCGGCCATTTTTAACGGGATTCTGCGCTCCAGCGTGTATCCAGCCTGTTGGAAGCATGCTGAGGTAGTCGCCTTGCCGAAGCCGGGGAAGGACGCGCGCATTGCGAAGAACTACCGGCCCATCAGTCTTCTACCAGCAACTTCCAAGGTCTTCGAAAGGTTGTACCTGGTCCGCCTGCTGGCGCATGTAAACGCCGAAGGACTTCTCCCCGACGAGCAGTTCGGGTTCCGTCGGGAACACGCGACGACGCACCAGCTGCTCCGCCTGACGGAGGAAGCGTTTGGAGCCGTTGACCGACGTAAGTATTTCGGCGCTCTCTTGCTGGACGTGTCTCGTGCCTTTGACTCCGTGTGGCATGACGGCCTCCTGTACAAGCTACTTGTGCAGGGGGTACCTGTGTCGCACGTGAGGCTCCTGCAGAGCTATCTGCAGGATAGGACGTTTCACGTCCGTGCTTCCAGTGGAATTTCCACGGAGCGCCGTATACTTGCGGGTGTACCTCAAGGCTCGGTCATCGGTCCGACGCTGTACTCCCTCTATACCGCCGACCTGCCACGCACGAACCGCGTCCAGACGGCACTCTATGCTGACGACACGGCGATCTACAGCAGCAGCTGGAGCGTCGACGTCTTGCAGCGGCGTCTACAGGCAGCCACCGACGAGCTCTCGGAGTGGGCAAGAAAGTGGCGCCTCGCCTACAACGGAGACAAGAGCCAGGCGATAATCATCACAAATCGCCCCCTCCGTCAAGACGCGCCGACAGTCTCGGTGTGTGGTGTGCCAGTACCTTGGAGCCACACCGCCAAGTACTTAGGCGTTACTTTAGACCGGCGTCTCACATGGCAGCAACATATAGAAGCAACCAGAGGAAAGGCACTGGGTAGATTGAGGCTGCTCTACCCAGTGCTCAACCCCACGACAACGCTGCCAGAAGACGTCGGTCTTACGCTGTACAAGGCCGCCATTCGACCGCTGCTGGAGTACGCCGCAGTCGTGTGGGGCAACACGGCTGAAACCAACCTCAAACGCCTTCAAACAATACAAAACAGGGCGTTGCGTCTTGCACTGCATCTACCCAAGGACTTCCCAACAGAGGAGCTCCACCACGTCGCTGGAATCAAGCCGCTGCGGCAACGATTCAGAGATACAGCGACGACCTTCTATGAAAAGGCCGAGAGGTCAGCCAACCAACTGGTTAGAGGACTCGGCCACCGGCCACACTGGCGAGCGTCCCTTCGCTGGCCAGACATGCTGCGGCAGTAATCACGCAGCATACCCTAACACAAAGTCCGCTGTGCAGGACAGCATAGAAAAACATAAGCCTACCCCATAAAGAAGACACTGCTTATTGTAGGAAAAATAGCGATAGGCTATTATAACCTACAACTACATCACGTGGAACAAACACGCATGTTCCACACATTTGCACACACGGCTGGGCGCAGACCGTAGCCGACTCGCCAGCCGCTGCAGCTGCTGTTTGTGCACGTTTTGCTTTGCCCGAGGAAGGAAGGATGACAGGCCGCGGCAAGGGAGGAAAGGGGCTCGGCAAGGGTGGCGCCAAGCGGCACCGCAAGGTGTTGCGCGACAACATCCAGGGCATCACGAAGCCCGCCATCCGCCGCCTGGCTCGCAGGGGCGGCGTGAAGCGCATCTCTGGTCTGATCTACGAGGAGACCCGCGGGGTGCTGAAGGTGTTCCTGGAGAACGTGATCCGCGACGCGGTGACGTACACTGAGCACGCCAAGCGCAAGACTGTGACGGCCATGGACGTGGTGTACGCCCTGAAGAGGCAGGGGCGCACCCTGTACGGTTTCGGCGGTTAGGCTGCGTCGCAGCGGGCGCTGGCCTTCCCGCGGCCGTGCTTGTGGGTGGGAGAGACTAGGAAACGGCCCTTTTCAGGGCCACCACACTGTTCGGAAGTTGAAAAGTGCGAAAGAGTCTGTGTTGTTTGTTTGTTTGTTTCTTTCTTTCCGTTTGAGCGACGTGATGTGACTGGGAGGGGAGAAGGAAAGGAAACGTGTCATGTGGCTGGCTGTGTGTGGGAGCTGCTTCGTTTGTGTTTGTTATTGTGTGTCGTTGTATCGATCGCGACGGAGATGGCGGGCTGTGTGTTGTTGTGCGAGAGGCGGTGATTATTTGCTTGCGTGGTTTGGCTCTGTGTGTTTGCGGCGGCGTTGGGGTTTCCGAGGCAAGGCGTGTGGGCACAGGCGGCCGGATCAGCTGTTTCGTTCGTGTCGACGGCCGTTGCGCGCGGGAGTGGAGGGCGGTGTGTCGACACGCCTCCCTGTAACAATGGTCATTATTGCTGCCGTTGTCGTTTGGAAGGCGACTGCGACCGTGCAAAATGAATGAATGTGTGTGTGTGTGTGTGTGTTTGTTGGGCCACACGGGCTGTGTGGACGACAAGATGGCGGACGTGCGCCGGCGGCGGCTGTGCTGTGAAAGTGCAAAGTTAAAACAAAACAAGGTGCGGCGAGGACGACTGAAATTTTGCTTTGGACGTAGGTTTGTGTGGTGGCCCTGAAAAGGGCCGATTGTTGTGGGCCGGGCCGAGCCGAGCCGGCAAAGCGCGTTGCGTGCAGGGGAGCACGCGGCGCTGCGATTGCCTTGGCCTCCTTTAGGCCTTCTTCTCGGTCTTCTTTGGCAGCAGGACGGCCTGGATGTTGGGCAGGACACCACCCTGTGCGATGGTGACGCCCGACAGGAGCTTGTTGAGCTCCTCGTCGTTGCGGATGGCAAGCTGCAGGTGGCGCGGGATGATGCGCGTCTTCTTGTTGTCGCGGGCCGCGTTTCCGGCCAGCTCGAGCACCTCAGCCGCGAGGTACTCCATGACGGCGGCGAGGTAGACGGGCGCCCCGGCGCCGACGCGCTCTGCGTAGTTTCCCTTGCGCAGGAGGCGGTGGATTCTGCCGACCGGGAACTGGAGCCCAGCCCTGCTTGAGCGGGACTTTGACTTGCCCTTGACTTTGCCTCCCTTTCCGCGTCCGGACATGGCGATGGGCTAGCGACGGTGCACACGAAACGGAAACGAAAACGACCGGTGCGAGCGGCAGCGAGTCGAGCAGCGGAGTGCGTGCCGGCGCAGCCGGGGTGGGGGTGCTTTATGGGCTCGGGTGCGGCGGCCGGTTGCGCGCGCGCCCCATTGGTCGGCGGCCGCAACAGGGCGAGCTGGTAAAGGTGCGGCGGCGGCTGGCGGCGGGTGCCACTGTGTGGGGAGACGCTGACTAGAGCGGAGCGCTTGCTACTGGTGTTGCTGCTGCCGTACGTTCGTTCGAGATGCCGCCCAAGACTAGCGGGAAGGCCGCCAAGAAGGCTGGCAAGGCGCAGAAGAACATTTCGAAGGGCGACAAGAAGAAGAAGCGCAAGAGGAAGGAGAGCTATGCCATCTACATCTACAAGGTGCTGAAGCAGGTGCACCCTGACACGGGCATCTCGTCGAAGGCGATGAGCATCATGAACAGCTTCGTGAACGACATTTTCGAGCGCATTGCGGCCGAGGCTTCTCGCCTGGCGCACTACAACAAGCGCTCGACCATCACGTCCCGCGAGATCCAGACCGCTGTGCGGCTGTTGCTGCCTGGCGAGCTGGCCAAGCACGCCGTGAGCGAGGGCACGAAGGCGGTGACCAAGTACACGAGCTCCAAGTAAGGAGGTGGCTCTGGAGTGGAAGGAAGGATGGAGAAGGCTCCTCCGTTGCGAGAGCGGCAAAACGGCCCTTTTCAGGGCCACCAACTTGCCTTTTGCGGGAAGGGCGGAATTGTTGTTGTTGTTGTTTGTGTGGACGGCTGTGATGTATGTGTGCATTTTGATTGTGGGTGGGGGGGGGGGGCGCGTCAAAGCGTGTTGCGGGGGACGGCCACGAGGTTGGTCGCCGTGGCGTGGAATGGTGGCACGCCTCGTTGGAGTGGTTTTGACCCATTGGTGGTGGTGTGTGTGTGTTACCTGTCTGCGAGGGGGGACAGTGCGATCGGCGACTTTTGTGTCACCGTAACGACGGCCGTTTGCGGGTTTGTTTTTTGCACATCATACATGGCGAGGGTGAAATGTGAAATGTTTTTGTTTGGTTTTTTTTTGCCGCCCACTATTCCCTTTGCTGTACGCCGAGTTTGACAATGGTGCGACGTAACTGCAGCGTGGAGGTGTGTGAGTGACGTTGAAATTGAACGTGCCATTAAGACGCATTGTTGTTGTATTGTACTGTACGTGTACGGCGACACGCACGATGATGTACCATTCGACTCTGATTTTTGATAGCCGTGTCTGACTGATTGCGTACGACGCACGCACACCGATGTCGTCATTCAAGATGCACGCGTGTCCAGTGCAGTACAGTAAGCGCGACGCTAGACGGCGGCGGCGGCGGCGGCGGCGGCGGCGGCGGTCGTCGTTTGTTTGGCGAATGTCTGTACACGTGTTTGTCTGTGTCCATCCGGTATGTATGTGTTTGTTTGAAAGTGTTTTGTGTGTCGGTGACGTGGTCCGATCCGTCGCCCCCTGAGTAACTGTCGATCGGCGCGATAGACCGGCGTCACGCAACTGAACCGAAGTCTTGGGCACACCCGTCATACTGTTGTACACCGTCGCGCTGAGAACGGTGACGAAAGGTTGACTTTGATCGGTCGAATGTCTGGGCAGAACGTGAGGAATGAGGCAAGAGTGCAAGGAGGGGGGGCAAAAGAGAGAGGAAGGGAAAAAGGGGAGAAACGCATTCGTAGAGCAACGGAACGTTCCCGTGTCGGAGGCGTATTGGAGCCGCACTGAAATGCGTTTAACGGCGGCGCGGCTGCAAGTGTCTGCCGTGGTGAACGTTACCTTTGACGGCTGCATTGGGCTTTGCTTTTGCTTTTGCTTTCGCTTTCGCTTTCCCGGATGTACGTAACGTTTGTTGATATGGTTGTGAGGAAGAGTGTATGACAGTGCCGTGCCGTCCATGTTCGTGTGCCCTCCCATTGTGTGTATGCTATTGTCTGTGTACTTGAATGATGTATGTAGGTGTTAGTGGACATGTTTCACCAGTGGGGGGAAATGGATCGTCGATAGTTGGCGTCACTCTGTCACGGTCGAGATGACGCACCCTCCGTACAGAAAGGTGTCGAGAAAGTGTGTGTGTGTGTGTGTGTGTGTGTGTGTGTGTGTGTGTGTGCGTCCGTGAATTGGCAGTGTTTGGAGGTGGGCGTGCCCTGCATGTGGCCCGGAAGGCTGTTCGTTTGGCGGTAGTGTTGTGTGGACAGGGGAGGGGCATGCGTAACGCTGCTGGCATGGCATTTCGGGAGATGGGAGGGGGCAAACGAGGAGCGGCGGCCAAAGAAAGGCGGGACGGGGAGGGGCGCGGTGTGGGTGGCTTGCGCCTGTGCTCGGCGTTGTGGTTTGTGCAAAAGAGGAGGAGAAAAACAATGAGTTGCCAGGGAGGGGAGCGGTGTTGTGTTGTGGTTGTCGTGGTGTAGCCGCAGACGCGGCTGTCAGTGAACGTGGCGAGACGGACGGATGCGCGGAGGGGCGGGGGCGGCGCATTTCGCCGGTGCCGTGCCGTGCCGTGCCGTGCCTGACAGCCGCGTGGTCGCTGTGTTGTTGGTGGCGTGGGGGCGAGGAGAGTACCGTACGGGTGTGCTTGTGCGCCGGAAATGGCACACTGCGCCTGCCCGTCTTGGAGGCTGATGGCTGTGGTGTGGAAATGGGGCGCGGTGATGTTGAAGCAGTTGAAGGACAGAAAAGAAACCAAGAAAACGGGAGGCGTGATGCGGCGGTGGTGGTGAGAGCGGGAAAAACAAAACAAACAAAAAAAAAAACAACAAAAAAAAGAAGGAAAAACAACAAGAAACAAAAAAGAAAACAAAAAGTCTATCAATATTAGAATGTAAATGGAAATGGAAATGGACCCAGGTATAACCTCCCTGCACAAATAGCAGAGAGTCCGATGATAATAGAAATGTGCCAGAATGTTAACGTCCCTACAAAACAAACCCAACGATAATATTAATGAAAGAATGAACCGTATGTAACATTGCAACAGACATAATGAAACCTGATAAATTGTATAAGGGCAGCAGCGTTGACCTTTGGCCCTGTATTCAGAATAAAAAGAGCCAAAGATCGTCACCCCAATGAAAAAGACACTGAAACACGTATGTAACATAGCAGCGATGGCGAGACATTGTAGCATCTGTGACCAGAGAGTTTGCGCTGGACCGCGCGAGTGTTGCGAGCGGTTCTCAGTCAGTCAGTCAGTCAGTCAGTCAGTCGGTCGGTCGTTGCGAGTCTGTAGGTCTGTCTAGTTGAGGGCTGTACTCTGTCAGTAGTCGTCGCGTGCAGTACGCTAATAGTCGTCATGCAGAGCGGTCGGTCAGTAGTAGCAGCCGAGTGCGGTTGTGTGATGTAGGCGGTCGGCAACACTGGTCAAGATGGTGAATAAGGTATACTGTGAATTAATATAATCATTAGATAATGAACAATTTTATTTATTGTAATTATTCTCCAACAAGTTCCCCAATAATAATTTTTATTTCAAAAGCATTTTTCAAACATTTAATTTTTTATTGAACTGAAGAGTTCGTTGCACTTCACATTTCATTCCACTTCTTTGAAGAAAAATTTCACTAAAATCACAAAAAAAAAAGAGAATATTATTATTTGCAATGCAGTTCCTCCAAGCGCTGCGCAACAAACAAGAGCAGAAATGTGACATCCATTTATTCTGAGGTAAGACTTTAATTCTGATTGTTTTGCACAGGGCCAAAGACCGATATTTCGGTTTAATTGAAGTTTCTTGTCACTGAACGGACTTTTAAATGTTGTGAAGAATTTATATTTGAGTCAGATTGCGAATTTAACATTTTTGTTGCCATTTTCAATACCTCTCATTGTGGGCGAGGTTACAATTAGCGCAATGTCCATTAGCATCCGTAAATAACATTGTCCATTATTTTAAATTTTGCGGGGAGGTTACAACGCACAAAAAAAAAAAAAACAAAACAAAAAATTGCATTTGTATCCGCTCCTCAATTGTAGATACCCCTTACACAGCTGTGTGCAATGAATGAGTGCTGGCTGGTAATTAATTGCACTCCTTGGAGGGAAATGCCATAGGAAGTAGTCTTTAAAAAGTGAATGTTTTTCGTTAAAAGACAAAAGTTACTTTAGAAAAAAGTAATAGTGGGGCTTTTTGTCGTTGAACAAAATAAGTACAATGAACATACGTTATCAGATTTGCGCAAAATGCAGCTTCACACCACCTTTTGATTATAACACAATATACTATACATCGTCCCGAACCGTGACCAGAGTCGCGAGACGAGCAGAGCACGCCGCCGACGCCCGCTCAGTACAACCGTCCACCCGCTACTACTGTCGACCGACTACTACCTCTCCCGACTCGCGCTACAATATATATAACAACTGTTCCTGGCGACCCGGTGCGTGCCACTACTGTCGTCTGGCGCGGTCCAAGCGCCGACTAGCAACGATAAATAACTCTCTGGTCAGACAGAGATGCTGTCATGCCTCGCCATCGCTCTGGTAATGAATACATACGTGTTGCAGCGTGCGTACCACCGGAACACGCAGTGGCGGAGCCAAAGACTGTGTTGTCGAGGTCGAGTGCGAGCGGGAAGAGAGGCAGCGTCGGCACGGAGATGCAAGCGAGCGCGAGACGCACGGGGGCTGCGGCGTGGCGCGTTTGCGGTCGGCGCCTTTGGTGGCAACGGCCGGGACAAGCAGCGGTGTATGGTGTGGTGCGGGGCGGACAGGGGCGGCGGTGGACGGGGAGGAGGCGGCGCGACGACGGCATGGGGGCGAAAACGGGACGGGGGACGGGGGACGGCGGATGTTGAGAGGCGTCACGCGCGGACAGGACACAGACACAGAGACACACAGATTGGAAAGGGAGGGTGCGCGGTAATAATAGTTGGGAATGTGCGTACCGTGCGGGACGGGAGTGGGCGAGGAACACGGTCGTGGCCCCTGTTTTGGGTGCGTGTGATGACGTCGGTGTGTTGTGGGAAGGGAAGGTGCTGTGGCGGCGGCGCGTAATGGGCGTAGGCCGAAAAGAGAAAGGAACGTCGGCAGTGTGTTGGCAAGCGTCGGTTCGACTGCGACGTTGATGGGCAGGGCAGGGCGAGGTTAATGGTGGTAGGAGTAGGCGTGTGGGCGCACAAAATCTGCCGCTGCAGGCGGTGCCGTAACCGCCATGGCGGGAAGGAGAGAGGGCCAAAGAAAGAAAGAAAGAAAGAAAGAAAGAAGAAAACAAAAAAAAAAAAAAAAAAAAGGAGGAGGGGGGGGGCGAAAGTGGAGAGGCGGTGGTGTGAGAAGGGCGGGGGCGGAAGGAAGGCAGGAAGGACAAGAGGCGAGGCGACGGCTTGCTTTGTGTATCGGTCGGTCTCTGGCTATGCTTCGTTTTCTGCAGCAGGGTCGGTGCGCGGCGTGGCTCGCGGCAGTGGGAACGCCTGGCGGCTGGACGGCCAGCAATGCGGTTGGATGGGCGGCCACAGCACCGCACCTGTGCCCGAGGAGGAGACGCTGGCGGCGGGCCCTGAGGTGAGGCCGGCTCGGCTCGGCTGGGGCTGTGGATGTGTAGGTGTGCGCCGCTGCTGCAACAACGAGTAAAACGCGAGAAGAAGGGATGGCGGTAGAGAGAGGAAAAAAAAAAGGTCGTGTTGTGTTGATGCGCAGGCAGACGCGTACAGAGAGACGAGCCCGGTCTGCAGCAGGGTGTGGCCGTGCCGAGTGCAGAGCAGCGGCGGCTCGGTTCGGTTCGGCCCGGCCCGGCCCGGCGGGCCGCGCTGTTGTCGCGGACGTGAGCGCCCCCTGGCGGGTGGCCGGAGGCGGCGCGGCGTGTTGGACGTGTGGCTGGTGGCAGTGCACAATTTGCGAGTGGCTGGCGGTGTGGTGTGGCGGTTGGCGCGTCGGGCGGCGGAGAGAGAGAGAGAGGGGGAGGAGAGGTATGTGTTGCGGGCGCCCTTTGCTGCGCTGCGTCGTTGCGTGTGCCGTACAGGGCGGGCGCTTGTCGACTGTGTGGGCGGTGTGGCGAATTGGCGTGAAACGGCTGCCGAGAGGTGTGTGGTAGCGAGCCGGTCGGTGTCAGTGCGAAGGGGAATGTGCGTGCGTTTGGCGGTTTCGGTGTGCTTTTTGCGGCGTGAGAGTGGGGAATTAGTGGGGCCGGCTGTTGTGTTGGTTCCTTGTGTCTTGTGTCGCGTAGCTTGATGGCAACGTGGAAGGACGCCGGTTTCGTTTCGAGCCTTGCGTGTGGTTGTCGACGTTGACTGGTTGGCGTGTGCATGTGTGGGTCGCGAGTGCGTTTTTGGCTGGCTGTGTGTGTGTGTGTGTGTGTGTGTGTGTGTGTGTGTGTGTGTGTGTTTTGGGGGGGAAGGGGGAGGCGGTGGTGAAAGTGCAGTCGTTGCCACGGGCGCGTCGTCGGGTGGGGCTGGGGCTGTGCGTCGTGGCGGAAAGGTGGTAGGTTGCGGGAAGCGAGCCCGTCGTTGACGGTGTCGCGTGAGTTGTGACTCGAGTGGGGCGCGGGGCGCGGGACAGGAGCAGCGTGCCGCTGCGTCGTGGTCGTCAGCAGAGGCTGTGCGTGTGCTTGTCCTTTTTGTGGGCGGTTCGTGCGAGGCGTTTTTTGTTTCGTGTTGCCCTAGTTGTTAGTTTATTTTTTTTTTTGTGTTTGTTATTTTGAGACGACGACTGGTTGGTGGCGTGCGCGCGAAGTGGCGGTGTGCGCTTCCCGTGTCGTTTTGTTTTTGTTTGGTTTTTTTGTTTTTGTGTGTTTTTTTTGTTTGCACTGGGCCCCGGGGGGTGGGTGGGTGCGTGTGTGTCGATTGCCGGCTGGCGAAAGGTGCGCCATCGGCGGGGTGGGTCGCCGGCACAAGTAGAGGCGGCGGCGTTGTTGCTGTTGTTGTGTGGTGTTTGTTTTGTTCGGCTGTGTCGGCGAGCTGTGTTGCGGTGCGTGTGAATGGTGGTGCAAAAGTGCTGGCGTTGGGGCTGCGACTGCGACGGCGGCGAGCCGCGGGCGCGCATGATAGTGATGTTGTGAACAGCGGCTGTGTACGGTAGTGGTGTTGTTGTAGCACGACGTGCATCCGGGCCGGCGCGGAAAGCGCAGTTGCGGGCGGTTGCCCTTCGGTGCCAGCCATGTCGCGTGAGCGGCGGGTTGCTCTGGTGTCGACACGTGGTGCTCTGGGTTGTTGTGTGGTGCCCTTTGGCCGGTGGGGGTGGTTCGCGTGTGTCTCGTTCGCGCTCGGTATCTGGTCGTGGTCGTGCTGCTCCCCCGTCTGTCGGCGGTTTTCGACGTCGTCTGTACGTTTTTGTTCGTTTGCGGCGTGCCTGCCGACGTCGTCCCGTCGCGACCTTTCAACCGAAAGTGTGGCGCCCGAAGGTGAACGAACGTAACCCTGACCTCGGCGCTTTACGCTGAGCCGAGCGAACCGAACCTAACCTGTGGTGTGGCGAGGTGAGCTCAGCCTGTGAGCCCCTAACGTCTACGTAAGGTAAGCTGTCCGGCTGACGCCTCACGTTTGAACGCTTTTTTTTAACCTAGCACTGACCCCTTAACCTAACGTGTAACCTAACCTAACCTCTGACGCCTGACGTGTTTGAATGCTTAACCTAAGTTTGACGCTTAACCTAACCCAAGTCCCCTTAACCTAACCCACGTCCACCTAACCCTAACCTAACCTAGACGTGTAAACGTAATGTGTAACGCGTAACGTGTAAGGTCGGCTGTCGTGTGTGCTGACGGCAGATTGGGTTGGTCTGTAGATTCGGATTGCGGTTTGCCTCGGTCGAGGGGTTGGGTCGGAAGCGGCGAGGGGCGGCGGCGCCTGTTGCGCAGGCGGCGTCCGTTTGCGGCGGGCAATTGTTGATAAACGGCTGTGAATGTTGGCGGGCGAGAGGAGGAGGACGGCGCGCGATGTGGCCCGACGGCTGCGGGCCGATCGGGAAACGGCGGGAGGGCGACGGAAGGCGATGGGGCGGCGGAGGCGCGTTTGCACGGCCGTCATCGCCGCACGCCTCGGCTTGTGTGGCTGTGGCGCCGGCCGCGCTGGCCGGGCTGCCGCGGCGACGGTGTGGGAGTTTTGCCGAAGGTTTGGCCATTGTGGCGGGTCGTCGGCTGGGGCTGTGGGGGCGGCATTTGGGCGGGGGCGGCGATTCTCGGCGGGCCGACCCAGGCTGTAGCGCGCGGTAGCTGCAGTTTGGCCGTGGTTTGCGGCGCTGCCGTGGCGACTGGTTGGCGACTGTGGTGTGGCTGTGTGTAGCCCCATCCTCGGTGGTTTGAAAGGCGCGGGCGGTTGTGGCGCAGGTTTGGGGCTGCTCCGCACAGGCTGTCGGACGTTGGGCGGTAGCAAGCGCGGGAGGCGCGGCGCGGCGGCGCGCAGAGTGGCGGCCGCTCTCTCGGCCGTCCGCGCCCGCCCGCGACACTGGCTGGGCCTTGTGATTCTCTGCTCTGCTGCTGTGCTGTGCTTGCGTGCCTGCCTGCCGTCCCGCTCGCTCTCGCTCTCGCTCTCGCTGTGTGTTACGCGCGTCGTCGAAATGGCAGATCAGGCGGCTACGAACGAGACTGCTGCGGCACCCGCCGCCACCGGCACTACGAAGAAGGCCAAGTCTGCGTCGTCTGCGAAGAAGCCGCGCGCCAAGCCTGCGCACCCGCGCACCTCTGAGATGGTGACGGCCGCCATCAAGAGTCTGAAGGAGCGCGGCGGGTCGTCGCTGCAGGCGATCAAGAAGTACATTGCCGCGCACTACAAGCTGGACGCGGAGAAGCTGGCGCCGTTTATCAAGAAGTACCTCAAGTCGGCCGTCGTGGCGGGCGAGCTGGTGCAGACGAAGGGGAAGGGCGCGTCCGGCTCGTTCAAGCTTGCCGGCGCCGGCGGCGGGGGGGCGGCCGAGGGCGGCAAGGCTCGTGCTGGCGGTGCCAAGAAGAAGCGCGCCGCTCCGGCCAGCAAGGAGAAGAAGGGCGCCCGTGCGGCCGGCGCAAAGAAGGCTGGTGGCGTGAAGGCGGCGACCGGTCGGAAGGCGGGCGCCGCCAAGAAGGCGTCTGCGGCGTCGGCCGCTCCCGCGGGTGCGAAGAAGGCGGCTGCGGCCAAGCCGGCCAAGGCCAAGTCGCCGTCGAAGGCGAAGAAGGCCGCCAAGGTTCCGACGAAGAAGCCGAAGGCGCCGCGCCCGAAGAAGGCGACGACGCCGTCTAAGGCGAAGGCTTCGCCCAAGAAGAAGAAGTAGAGTAGAGGAGAAAGAGATGGGAGAAAGGAAGGGTTTGGCGCTTGACTCCGTCGTCCCCACCCCCCGTCGTCGTCTAGTGGCGCGCAAGAGACGCGCGGCCCAAAACGGCCCTTCTCAGGGCCATCAAAGCACGTCGGGGAAGGTTTTGATTGTCGTGTTGCGTTTGGTGTGGGTGTCTGTCTGTCTGTCTGTCTGGCGTTTCTGTATGCCCGTGGGGATGCTGTTTGCGTGCCGTGGTGGTTGGATTGCGGGGGTCGGTGGCGGGTGTGGGCGGCGGTAGCGGTAAGCGGTGTTGTTGTTGATTGTCGCCGTGTTTGTGGCGGCGGCCGACGGTTGGTTTTCTGTCACGTTGTTTTGTTTGAATACGTTGGTTGGCTTGCCTGCGTTCGTTCTTCTCGGATGTCTGTCTTGTCTAGTCGTGTCTGGTCTTTGTTGTTTTGTTCCTTTGTGTGTGTGTGTGTGTGTGTGTGTGTGTGTGTGTGTGTGTTATGTTTTGCAACGGGGGGCACGTTGAGATGTGGAAGGAGTCGGCGGGGATTTCGGTGGCGTGTAGAGCGAGCGAGCGCGCCTGCCTGGCCGTTGGCCGTCGGAGTGGAGTGCGGGTTTGTTTTTGTGTTTTCGAAACGAAAGCGGCGGCCGGCCGGCCAGCCACCCGTGCGGTGTGACGTCGGCCGTTGGGTATTGTGCGCTTTGAGCGCCGGGGAGGGATGATGTGTGATTGTTGCGCGCTGCTAAGCAGGCAGGCAGAGTGAGCGGGTGTGGCGGACGGACGGGAAGTGGTGGTTGTTGTTTTTGGGTTGCGGGGCGAGAGGCAGGCGACCGACAAAGTTTGCTCGCGACGGAGAGATGTTAGTGGCCCTGAAAAGGGCCGTTTTTGTTTGTGCGGTGCGGTGCCGCGGCGCGGTTTAGGCGCGCTCGCCGCGGATGCGGCGCGCGAGCTGGATGTCCTTGGGCATGATGGTGACGCGCTTGGCGTGGATTGCGCACAGGTTGGTGTCTTCGAAGAGGCCGACGAGGTAGGCCTCGCTGGCCTCCTGCAGGGCCATGACTGCGGAGCTCTGGAAGCGCAGGTCGGTCTTGAAGTCCTGGGCGATCTCGCGCACTAGGCGCTGGAATGGCAGCTTGCGGATGAGCAGCTCTGTGCTCTTCTGGTAGCGCCTGATTTCTCGCAGGGCGACGGTGCCCGGCCTGTAGCGGTGGGGCTTCTTGACGCCTCCGGTGGCGGGCGCGCTCTTCCTCGCCGCCTTGGTGGCGAGCTGTTTGCGCGGCGCCTTTCCGCCGGTGGACTTGCGGGCCGTTTGCTTTGTGCGGGCCATAGCGGTAGCGGAGCGGCGTGCGTGGAGGTTAGGTGCGGCGCGGCGTCCGGTGCTGCCTTGACAACGGGCCCGCGCGCCTCCGTGCTGCGCTTATATGCCCTCGGTTGCGCGTGGTGGGGGGAGGGCGGGCCAGAGTCTATATAGGGGGGCGGCGGGCGCGCTGGGCGCAGACCGTAGCCGACTCGCCAGCCGCTGCAGCTGCTGTTTGTGCACGTTTTGCTTTGCCCGAGGAAGGAAGGATGACAGGCCGCGGCAAGGGAGGAAAGGGGCTCGGCAAGGGTGGCGCCAAGCGGCACCGCAAGGTGTTGCGCGACAACATCCAGGGCATCACGAAGCCCGCCATCCGCCGCCTGGCTCGCAGGGGCGGCGTGAAGCGCATCTCTGGTCTGATCTACGAGGAGACCCGCGGGGTGCTGAAGGTGTTCCTGGAGAACGTGATCCGCGACGCGGTGACGTACACTGAGCACGCCAAGCGCAAGACTGTGACGGCCATGGACGTGGTGTACGCCCTGAAGAGGCAGGGGCGCACCCTGTACGGTTTCGGCGGTTAGGCTGCGTCGCAGCGGGCGCTGGCCTTCCCGCGGCCGTGCTTGTGGGTGGGAGAGACTAGGAAACGGCCCTTTTCAGGGCCACCACACTGTTCGGAAGTTGAAAAGTGCGAAAGAGTCTGTGTTGTTTGTTTGTTTGTTTCTTTCTTTCCGTTTGAGCGACGTGATGTGACTGGGAGGGGAGAAGGAAAGGAAACGTGTCATGTGGCTGGCTGTGTGTGGGAGCTGCTTCGTTTGTGTTTGTTATTGTGTGTCGTTGTATCGATCGCGACGGAGATGGCGGGCTGTGTGTTGTTGTGCGAGAGGCGGTGATTATTTGCTTGCGTGGTTTGGCTCTGTGTGTTTGCGGCGGCGTTGGGGTTTCCGAGGCAAGGCGTGTGGGCACAGGCGGCCGGATCAGCTGTTTCGTTCGTGTCGACGGCCGTTGCGCGCGGGAGTGGAGGGCGGTGTGTCGACACGCCTCCCTGTAACAATGGTCATTATTGCTGCCGTTGTCGTTTGGAAGGCGACTGCGACCGTGCAAAATGAATGAATGTGTGTGTGTGTGTGTGTGTTTGTTGGGCCACACGGGCTGTGTGGACGACAAGATGGCGGACGTGCGCCGGCGGCGGCTGTGCTGTGAAAGTGCAAAGTTAAAACAAAACAAGGTGCGGCGAGGACGACTGAAATTTTGCTTTGGACGTAGGTTTGTGTGGTGGCCCTGAAAAGGGCCGATTGTTGTGGGCCGGGCCGAGCCGAGCCGGCAAAGCGCGTTGCGTGCAGGGGAGCACGCGGCGCTGCGATTGCCTTGGCCTCCTTTAGGCCTTCTTCTCGGTCTTCTTTGGCAGCAGGACGGCCTGGATGTTGGGCAGGACACCACCCTGTGCGATGGTGACGCCCGACAGGAGCTTGTTGAGCTCCTCGTCGTTGCGGATGGCAAGCTGCAGGTGGCGCGGGATGATGCGCGTCTTCTTGTTGTCGCGGGCCGCGTTTCCGGCCAGCTCGAGCACCTCAGCCGCGAGGTACTCCATGACGGCGGCGAGGTAGACGGGCGCCCCGGCGCCGACGCGCTCTGCGTAGTTTCCCTTGCGCAGGAGGCGGTGGATTCTGCCGACCGGGAACTGGAGCCCAGCCCTGCTTGAGCGGGACTTTGACTTGCCCTTGACTTTGCCTCCCTTTCCGCGTCCGGACATGGCGATGGGCTAGCGACGGTGCACACGAAACGGAAACGAAAACGACCGGTGCGAGCGGCAGCGAGTCGAGCAGCGGAGTGCGTGCCGGCGCAGCCGGGGTGGGGGTGCTTTATGGGCTCGGGTGCGGCGGCCGGTTGCGCGCGCGCCCCATTGGTCGGCGGCCGCAACAGGGCGAGCTGGTAAAGGTGCGGCGGCGGCTGGCGGCGGGTGCCACTGTGTGGGGAGACGCTGACTAGAGCGGAGCGCTTGCTACTGGTGTTGCTGCTGCCGTACGTTCGTTCGAGATGCCGCCCAAGACTAGCGGGAAGGCCGCCAAGAAGGCTGGCAAGGCGCAGAAGAACATTTCGAAGGGCGACAAGAAGAAGAAGCGCAAGAGGAAGGAGAGCTATGCCATCTACATCTACAAGGTGCTGAAGCAGGTGCACCCTGACACGGGCATCTCGTCGAAGGCGATGAGCATCATGAACAGCTTCGTGAACGACATTTTCGAGCGCATTGCGGCCGAGGCTTCTCGCCTGGCGCACTACAACAAGCGCTCGACCATCACGTCCCGCGAGATCCAGACCGCTGTGCGGCTGTTGCTGCCTGGCGAGCTGGCCAAGCACGCCGTGAGCGAGGGCACGAAGGCGGTGACCAAGTACACGAGCTCCAAGTAAGGAGGTGGCTCTGGAGTGGAAGGAAGGATGGAGAAGGCTCCTCCGTTGCGAGAGCGGCAAAACGGCCCTTTTCAGGGCCACCAACTTGCCTTTTGCGGGAAGGGCGGAATTGTTGTTGTTGTTGTTTGTGTGGACGGCTGTGATGTATGTGTGCATTTTGATTGTGGGTGGGGGGGGGGGCGCGTCAAAGCGTGTTGCGGGGGACGGCCACGAGGTTGGTCGCCGTGGCGTGGAATGGTGGCACGCCTCGTTGGAGTGGTTTTGACCATTGGTGGTGGTGTGTGTGTGTTACCTGTCTGCGAGGGGGGACAGTGCGATCGGCGACTTTTGTGTCACCGTAACGACGGCCGTTTGCGGGTTTGTTTTTTGCACATCATACATGGCGAGGGTGAAATGTGAAATGTTTTTGTTTGGTTTTTTTTGCCGCCCACTATTCCCTTTGCTGTACGCCGAGTTTGACAATGGTGCGACGTAACTGCAGCGTGGAGGTGTGTGAGTGACGTTGAAATTGAACGTGCCATTAAGACGCATTGTTGTTGTATTGTACTGTACGTGTACGGCGACACGCACGATGATGTACCATTCGACTCTGATTTTTGATAGCCGTGTCTGACTGATTGCGTACGACGCACGCACACCGATGTCGTCATTCAAGATGCACGCGTGTCCAGTGCAGTACAGTAAGCGCGACGCTAGACGGCGGCGGCGG
>NW_025726950.1:40000-42213 GCF_021461385.2 Schistocerca piceifrons | reverse complement strand
GCCGGCAATGCCACGACAGCACGCTCCCGGGCCTCTGTCGGCAGCGGCAAGCTCAGTTGGGAGCACGGGTGGTCGCACCGAAAGCGTCTACTCGCCTAACTCCGGGCGATTGCGCCTCTCTCGAACCCGACCAAGTACTTGGGACGGCGCTGCGCGCCGCCGGGACCTGAGAGGGTTTCGAGGTGTATTGTGCAGGGGAGCTCAGCCTCCTCCTGTTTGCAGAATGATTGAGCGGACGCTTGCGTGTTCGCGCGGGGCCCCCGGGACACACTCCCGGGCGGCCGGCTGCTCAGCTCTAGTTGACGCAGCTCCCTGGTTGATCCTGCCAGTAGTCATATGCTTGTCTCAAAGATTAAGCCATGCATGTCTCAGTACAAGCCGCATTAAGGTGAAACCGCGAATGGCTCATTAAATCAGTTATGGTTCCTTAGATCGTACCCACGTTACTTGGATAACTGTGGTAATTCTAGAGCTAATACATGCAAAACAGAGTCCCGACCAGAGATGGAAGGGACGCTTTTATTAGATCAAAACCAATCGGTCGGCTCGTCCGGTCCGTTTGCCTTGGTGACTCTGAATAACTTTGGGCTGATCGCACGGTCCTCGTACCGGCGACGCATCTTTCAAATGTCTGCCTTATCAACTGTCGATGGTAGGTTCTGCGCCTACCATGGTTGTAACGGGTAACGGGGAATCAGGGTTCGATTCCGGAGAGGGAGCCTGAGAAACGGCTACCACATCCAAGGAAGGCAGCAGGCGCGCAAATTACCCACTCCCGGCACGGGGAGGTAGTGACGAAAAATAACGATACGGGACTCATCCGAGGCCCCGTAATCGGAATGAGTACACTTTAAATCCTTTAAACGAGTATCTATTGGAGGGCAAGTCTGGTGCCAGCAGCCGCGGTAATTCCAGCTCCAATAGCGTATATTAAAGTTGTTGCGGTTAAAAAGCTCGTAGTTGGATTTGTGTCCCACGCTGTTGGTTCACCGCCCGTCGGTGTTTAACTGGCATGTATCGTGGGACGTCCTGCCGGTGGGGCGAGCTGAAGGCGTGCGACCGCCTCGTGCGTGCTCGTGCGTCCCGAGGCGGACCCCGTTGAAATCCTACCAGGGTGCTCTTTATTGAGTGTCTCGGTGGGCCGGCACGTTTACTTTGAACAAATTAGAGTGCTTAAAGCAGGCAAGCCCGCCTGAATACTGTGTGCATGGAATAATGGAATAGGACCTCGGTTCTATTTTGTTGGTTTTCGGAACCCGAGGTAATGATTAATAGGGACAGGCGGGGGCATTCGTATTGCGACGTTAGAGGTGAAATTCTTGGATCGTCGCAAGACGAACAGAAGCGAAAGCATTTGCCAAGTATGTTTTCATTAATCAAGAACGAAAGTTAGAGGTTCGAAGGCGATCAGATACCGCCCTAGTTCTAACCATAAACGATGCCAGCCAGCGATCCGCCGCAGTTCCTCCGATGACTCGGCGGGCAGCCTCCGGGAAACCAAAGCTTTTGGGTTCCGGGGGAAGTATGGTTGCAAAGCTGAAACTTAAAGGAATTGACGGAAGGGCACCACCAGGAGTGGAGCCTGCGGCTTAATTTGACTCAACACGGGAAACCTCACCAGGCCCGGACACCGGAAGGATTGACAGATTGATAGCTCTTTCTTGATTCGGTGGGTGGTGGTGCATGGCCGTTCTTAGTTGGTGGAGCGATTTGTCTGGTTAATTCCGATAACGAACGAGACTCTAGCCTGCTAACTAGTCGCGTGACATCCTTCGTGCTGTCAGCGATTACTTTTCTTCTTAGAGGGACAGGCGGCTTCTAGCCGCACGAGATTGAGCAATAACAGGTCTGTGATGCCCTTAGATGTTCTGGGGCCGCACGCGCGCTACACTGAAGGAATCAGCGTGTCTTCCTAGGCCGAAAGGTCGGGGTAACCCGCTGAACCTCCTTCGTGCTAGGGATTGGGGCTTGCAATTGTTCCCCATGAACGAGGAATTCCAGTAAGCGCGAGTCATAAGCTCGCGTTGATTACGTCCCTGCCCTTTGTACACACCGCCCGTCGCTACTACCGATTGAATGATTTAGTGAGGTCTTCGGACTGGTACGCGGCATTGACTCTGTCGTTGCCGATGCTACCGGAAAGATGACCAAACTTGATCATTTAGAGGAAGTAAAAGTCGTAACAAGGTTTCCGTAGGTGAACCTGCGGAAGG
>NW_025726950.1:30000-32500 GCF_021461385.2 Schistocerca piceifrons | reverse complement strand
TTGTTATACGACTCGTTCAATTACTGTAGTGTTGCCCACCCGCAACCCTCGCAATATAGTTCGCTACTCGCACTGCCCGCACCCCTGTGTATCGCTTCATGTTAAACACCTTGCAAGTCTTGCTCACTTTCCACATGCTCCTGCTGTACACTGTAATGTGGATGGCAGCAGGACGTACATGCCGCCCCTCCCCACGTCCCCACCTTGCCCCCTGCCTTCGCAAGCTGGTTGGTGAGAAGTTTGCATGTTCAATGCCCTTCGCATGCGACGTACTCAGGCTACGTTGTGGTGCGGCCTGTGTCAACTGTCCGCTGATGTCGTACGCGTGAACCACAATCTGTACTGCACATTCGTCCTTATGTACTGAATGATACATCGTGGCACATGTGTGACCGCACAACGACTGCGCCCAAAAACGGCGGACCATACAGTGCAAATATTGTGCACGCAGCTACGTGTCGTCTCCCTATGAGAGCTGGATTGCAGTGTGGTACGCCATAGAGACGTGTGGGAGGAACGGACGCCGTGGATGGCGATCAGCATGAGCTGTCTGTTGATGTATTCGGACCTAGTCGTCTCTCCTCACACACCGTGATGGCATGGTGCACCGCGTTCCATATCTGCGACATGCTACAGAGGCCGGTTGACAGTCGTTCGAGCAATGGACATCGCATACGTACGGGGGCCACCTTCCACGTATTGTCTAGGCGTGCACATTTTGTTGCGTGTATGTGGGCAGACGTAGTGTGGCGTGACACCTGACACAGGCATGCAATAATCGTTGAAGTTGCAAATGGCGATGGACGCCTGCGTTTTCTGGTGAAGTTACGCAAATGAACAAATGGTAACCTGTTGTGGTGCGGTTGTTCTCGCTAGGGGTGAATCGGTGATGGCGACGATAGGTTGAGGTACTAACCGGTTGTTCCAGCGATACCCACCATGCCGACGAAACTGAACGGCATCTGGGTGTGAAGCGATACGCGGCGGTGGCTGGGTGGGACCGTCCCCGGCCGGTGAGGGGGCGCCTCCCGGCGTGCTGGCCGCGCGGTGCGTGGGCGCACGCGCTACAGCCGGCTGGTGGGGGCGGCCAGTGGCAGGCGCGCCGGCCGACGGACGCGGCAGGCGTCGCAGCTGCGCGCCGGCGCACCCTGCGCGCGGCGCCGTGCGGCCAAAGTAGGTCCTCGCGGGCCCGGTGCGAAGCGCGGTGGACATCTTCAGTGTGCTGGTCCGATTGAGGACTGTGTGCGTTGAGGATGCGCCGCCGCCCGGCGCTCGGCGCCGCGACGCCGTCTGCTGCTCGGTCGCCCCAGCGGTTCTCGCTGGTGGTTTGTATCGCAGCTGTGCGGATGTGTTGGCGCGTGCGCTGTGCTGGGAGAGTTCGCTTCGGCACCCAAGTGGGGCTTTTGTCCTTCTGTGGCGCTGGCGTTGGAGCTGCCGGTCACCGTAGGTGGCGCGTGTTGTCTCCCGCCGGCAATGCCACGACAGCACGCTCCCGGGCCTCTGTCGGCAGCGGCAAGCTCAGTTGGGAGCACGGGTGGTCGCACCGAAAGCGTCTACTCGCCTAACTCCGGGCGATTGCGCCTCTCTCGAACCCGACCAAGTACTTGGGACGGCGCTGCGCGCCGCCGGGACCTGAGAGGGTTTCGAGGTGTATTGTGCAGGGGAGCTCAGCCTCCTCCTGTTTGCAGAATGATTGAGCGGACGCTTGCGTGTTCGCGCGGGCCCCCGGGACACACTCCCGGGCGGCCGGCTGCTCAGCTCTAGTTGACGCAGCTCCCTGGTTGATCCTGCCAGTAGTCATATGCTTGTCTCAAAGATTAAGCCATGCATGTCTCAGTACAAGCCGCATTAAGGTGAAACCGCGAATGGCTCATTAAATCAGTTATGGTTCCTTAGATCGTACCCACGTTACTTGGATAACTGTGGTAATTCTAGAGCTAATACATGCAAACAGAGTCCCGACCAGAGATGGAAGGGACGCTTTTATTAGATCAAAACCAATCGGTCGGCTCGTCCGGTCCGTTTGCCTTGGTGACTCTGAATAACTTTGGGCTGATCGCACGGTCCTCGTACCGGCGACGCATCTTTCAAATGTCTGCCTTATCAACTGTCGATGGTAGGTTCTGCGCCTACCATGGTTGTAACGGGTAACGGGGAATCAGGGTTCGATTCCGGAGAGGGAGCCTGAGAAACGGCTACCACATCCAAGGAAGGCAGCAGGCGCGCAAATTACCCACTCCCGGCACGGGGAGGTAGTGACGAAAAATAACGATACGGGACTCATCCGAGGCCCCGTAATCGGAATGAGTACACTTTAAATCCTTTAACGAGTATCTATTGGAGGGCAAGTCTGGTGCCAGCAGCCGCGGTAATTCCAGCTCCAATAGCGTATATTAAAGTTGTTGCGGTTAAAAAGCTCGTAGTTGGATTTGTGTCCCACGCTGTTGGTTCACCGCCCGTCGGTGTTTAACTGGCATGTATCGTGGGACGTCCTGCCGGT
>NW_025726950.1:22500-27500 GCF_021461385.2 Schistocerca piceifrons | reverse complement strand
ACGTCGCGACCCGCTGGGTGCCGGCCTACGGCCCGGGTGCGCAGCCTGTCCTTCCGCGGGCCTCGGTTCGCGTCTGTTGGGCAGAGCCCCGGTGTCCTGGCTGGCTGCCCGGCGGTATATCTGGAGGAGTCGATTCGCCCCTTTGGGCGCTCGGGCTCCCGGCAAGCGCGCGCGGTTCTTCCCGGATGACGGACCTACCTGGCCCGGCCCCGGACCCGCGCCGCTGTTGGCTCGGGATGCTCTCGGGCGGAATAATCGCTCCCGTCAGCGGCGCTTCAGCTTTGGACAATTTCACGACCCGTCTTGAAACACGGACCAAGGAGTCTAACATGTGCGCGAGTCATTGGGCTGTACGAAACCTAAAGGCGTAATGAAAGTGAAGGTCTCGCCTTGCGCGGGCCGAGGGAGGATGGGGCTTCCCCGCCCTTCACGGGGCGGCGGCCTCCGCACTCCCGGGGCGTCTCGTCCTCATTGCGAGGTGAGGCGCACCTAGAGCGTACACGTTGGGACCCGAAAGATGGTGAACTATGCCTGGCCAGGACGAAGTCAGGGGAAACCCTGATGGAGGTCCGTAGCGATTCTGACGTGCAAATCGATCGTCGGAGCTGGGTATAGGGGCGAAAGACTAATCGAACCATCTAGTAGCTGGTTCCCTCCGAAGTTTCCCTCAGGATAGCTGGTGCTCGTACGAGTCTCATCCGGTAAAGCGAATGATTAGAGGCCTTGGGGCCGAAACGACCTCAACCTATTCTCAAACTTTAAATGGGTGAGATCTCCGGCTTGCTTGATATGCTGAAGCCGCGAGCAAACGACTCGGATCGGAGTGCCAAGTGGGCCACTTTTGGTAAGCAGAACTGGCGCTGTGGGATGAACCAAACGCCGAGTTAAGGCGCCCGAATCGACGCTCATGGGAAACCATGAAAGGCGTTGGTTGCTTAAGACAGCAGGACGGTGGCCATGGAAGTCGGAATCCGCTAAGGAGTGTGTAACAACTCACCTGCCGAAGCAACTAGCCCTGAAAATGGATGGCGCTGAAGCGTCGTGCCTATACTCGGCCGTCAGTCTGGCAGTCATGGCCGGTCCTTGCGGCCGGCCGCGAAGCCCTGACGAGTAGGAGGGTCGCGGCGGTGGGCGCAGAAGGGTCTGGGCGTGAGCCTGCCTGGAGCCGCCGTCGGTGCAGATCTTGGTGGTAGTAGCAAATACTCCAGCGAGGCCCTGGAGGGCTGACGCGGAGAAGGGTTTCGTGTGAACAGCCGTTGCACACGAGTCAGTCGATCCTAAGCCCTAGGAGAAATCCGATGTTGATGGGGGCCGTCATAGCATGATGCGCTTTGTGCTGGCCCCCGTTGGGCGAAAGGGAATCCGGTTCCTATTCCGGAACCCGGCAGCGGAACCGATACAAGTCGGGCCCCTCTTTTAGAGATGCTCGTCGGGGTAACCCAAAAGGACCCGGAGACGCCGTCGGGAGATCGGGGAAGAGTTTTCTTTTCTGCATGAGCGTTCGAGTTCCCTGGAATCCTCTAGCAGGGAGATAGGGTTTGGAACGCGAAGAGCACCGCAGTTGCGGCGGTGTCCCGATCTTCCCCTCGGACCTTGAAAATCCGGGAGAGGGCCACGTGGAGGTGTCGCGCCGGTTCGTACCCATATCCGCAGCAGGTCTCCAAGGTGAAGAGCCTCTAGTCGATAGAATAATGTAGGTAAGGGAAGTCGGCAAATTGGATCCGTAACTTCGGGATAAGGATTGGCTCTGAGGATCGGGGCGTGTCGGGCTTGGTCGGGAAGTGGGTCAGCGCTAACGTGCCGGGCCTGGGCGAGGTGAGTGCCGTAGGGGTGCCGGTAAGTGCGGGCGTTTAGCGCGGGCGTGGTCTGCTCTCGCCGTTGGTCGGCCTCGTGCTGGCCGGCGGTGCAGGATGCGCGCGCCTGCGCGGCGTTCGCGCCCCGGTGCTTCAACCTGCGTGCAGGATCCGAGCTCGGTCCCGTGCCTTGGCCTCCCACGGATCTTCCTTGCTGCGAGGCCGCGTCCGCCTTAGCGTGCTCCTCCGGGGGCGCGCGGGTGCGCGGATTCTCTTCGGCCGCCATTCAACGATCAACTCAGAACTGGCACGGACTGGGGGAATCCGACTGTCTAATTAAAACAAAGCATTGCGATGGCCCTAGCGGGTGTTGACGCAATGTGATTTCTGCCCAGTGCTCTGAATGTCAACGTGAAGAAATTCAAGCAAGCGCGGGTAAACGGCGGGAGTAACTATGACTCTCTTAAGGTGGCCAAGTGGCGGCGGTGTGGCTGCATCCGGACTTGGCTTTTCGAAGTGCGGTCTTGATGTAGTCGTGCTGCTGCTGCGAGGTGCCTTCCTTGGGTTATAGTTACAGGGAGAGTGATGCGCAATACATGGGCCTAGCCCTCTTAGCCTCTCCTCTCCTGCGGTCTTCTCCCCTTCTCGTGGGCCCGCTGATTTTCACAGAGTGGAAGACCGCACCAGGGGCTTGGGGGGGTTACCAGCCCCCCCTCGCATTATCCCTTTATAGTTGGGGGCAGCCGACAAGAAACAAGAGATGGTGGCCCTTCCGCTGAAGGTGCCACCCCAGCTACCCCAGCACCTATCCGGCCAACCGGCCGTAACGAAAATGCGATAGTTTGTGTAGCTCCCTTTGCTTGCAGTGAGTGCCACCGCACTTTTACCACGAAGAACGGTCTCGGGGTCCATCGCCGCCGCCAACACCCTGCGGCCGCCAACGCTGAGATCGTGACGGAGAGGCATCGCGCGAGGTGGACGGAGGAAGAAGTCCTGTCGCTCGCCAAGGCAGAGGCCGAACTGTTCCTTGAGAGGGACGCCCGGTTCTTCTTTGTAAATCAAGAACTTACCAGGATGTTCCCCGACCGAACGCTTGAGGCAATCAAGTGCCGACGGCGGCAAGCTGCCCACAAGCAGCTTGTCCGCCAATTCATGGAGGCACTTGAGATCGGTCGGGGCGAAGAGCCGGCGTCCCGCCGTGGAGCAGCGAGCTCGCTGCCTGACGCGGGCGAGGCCGCTGCGCCGCCCGTCGACGCAGCCGAGGACTTCGCGGCCGACACCACCGGGCCGCCGCCGGAGGGGCCGACTGACGCCGCCATCTGGGAGCATCTGGCGGGGCTACCTGCTTCCGCCCAGCGTTTCTCTGCCCTGGATCGAGTCATTGGTCTGGGGCGGGGCACGCCGCCCGATGTCATCCTGGGCATGCTCCCGGATGCCCTTGCGTCGGTCGGGTCCAGGGGGGAGAGGTCGATCACCAGGACACAGCGGCCGCGCCAATCATCCAAGCGGCCGCCTGCCGCCCCGCCGCTGCAGAAGCGCAAGCGGCGCCGCTGGGAATACGCGCGCACACAGGACGCCTTCCGTAGGTCGCGTGCACGTTGCGTGCGCGGCTTGCTGGACGGCACCCTGCTGCAGCCGCCACCCGACATCCCCGGTCTGCTGGACTTCTGGGCGGACCTCTTCACGAAGAAGCCGATCTCCACCGCCGGCTTCATCCGTGACCGCCTTCTCCCGCACTCGGAGCCTGTCGCTCCTGAGTGCCTATGGGGGCCGGTCACACGTGAGGAGGTCGCTGCTGCCTTGCCGCCCAGGGGATCGGCAGCCGGGCCGGACGGCCTGACTCCAGCGGAGCTGCGGCGCCTGCCGCATGAAGTCCTGGTGAAACTCTTGAACCTCTTCCTCCTGGCCCGCGCCCTCCCCGAGCGTCTGCTTCGCGCCCGGACGTCACTTCTCCCCAAAACGGCTGCACCAACATCCCCCGCTGACTTTCGCCCCATTACGGTCTGCTCGGTGTTGGCGCGGACCTTTCACAAGGTTCTCGCGTCACGCCTGATGCGTGCATGTGCTGTGGACGAACGTCAGCGGGCATTCATCCCCCGGGATGGGATGTTGGAAAACACCTTCATCTTGGACACTGCTCTCACCGACGCAGTCCGCTCCTGTCGCTCTGTTTTTGTGGCATCGATCGACGTCTCTAAAGCGTTCGATTCGGTGGACCATGCTGCCCTCCGCCCCGTGCTGAGGGCTCATGGCCTGCCGGATTGCTTTATTGAGTACGTCGAAAGGTGTTACGAGGGTAGCACGACAGTGATAGCGGGCGGCGCCGACGTGGGCGTGCCCCTGCAGCCGGCTAGGGGTGTGCGTCAGGGTGACCCCCTCTCCCCCCTCCTTTTCAATTTTGCGGTGGACTATGTTTTGAGTCAACTTCCCTCCCACATCGGAGCTCGGATCCTTGGTCGCAGAGTTAACGCTGCGGCCTTCGCAGATGACGTCCTGCTTTTTGCATCGACCGCGAGGGGATTGCAGTCCCTCATCGACGCAGCCGTCGCAGCCCTCGCCCATCTGGGGCTGCAGATCAACGCCCGGAAGTGTTTCACCCTCGCCTTAGTCGCGTCTGGGCGCGACAAGAAGGTGAAGGTCGACGCCGACGTTACCTTCAAAGCGGGCAACGCCACCGTGCCCGCCCTACGTGTGGGTGAAACCTTCCGGTACCTGGGACTGCAATTCTCCACCGCGGGTCGCTGCGTTTTCAACCCACGACGCCACCTGGTGGAGCAGCTGGACGTCATCTCCCGAGCTCCGCTCAAGCCGCAACAGCGCCTCCACGCCCTCACCACCGTACTTCTGCCTGGCCTGTACCATGGGCTGGCCCTCAGCCGCACCCGAGTGGGTGCGTTGAAAGCGGCAGATGTGACCATCCGTGCCGCCGTCAGGAGATGGTTCCGCCTTCCGGCGGACACTCCCCTGGGCTACTTCCACGCTCCTGTAGCCCAGGGAGGCCTCGGCATCCCATCATGCCGATGGATGGGGCCAACACTTCGCCGGTCCCGTCTCCTGGCGCTGAAGAGGATTGGGCCAGCCGCCGACGGTGCAGGCCGGGACGAGGTGCAGCGTGAGATTGAGGCGCTGGAGCGGCATCTTATGTGGGAGGGCCACCTCCTCAAATCGTCGACGCAGGTTGGAGAGATGTGGGCCGCGCGCCTGCAC
>NW_025726950.1:15000-17500 GCF_021461385.2 Schistocerca piceifrons | reverse complement strand
CGCTACTCGCACTGCCCGCACCCCTGTGTATCGCTTCATGTTAAACACCTTGCAAGTCTTGCTCACTTTCCACATGCTCCTGCTGTACACTGTAATGTGGATGGCAGCAGGACGTACATGCCGCCCCTCCCCACGTCCCCACCTTGCCCCCTGCCTTCGCAAGCTGGTTGGTGAGAAGTTTGCATGTTCAATGCCCTTCGCATGCGACGTACTCAGGCTACGTTGTGGTGCGGCCTGTGTCAACTGTCCGCTGATGTCGTACGCGTGAACCACAATCTGTACTGCACATTCGTCCTTATGTACTGAATGATACATCGTGGCACATGTGTGACCGCACAACGACTGCGCCCAAAAACGGCGGACCATACAGTGCAAATATTGTGCACGCAGCTACGTGTCGTCTCCCTATGAGAGCTGGATTGCAGTGTGGTACGCCATAGAGACGTGTGGGAGGAACGGACGCCGTGGATGGCGATCAGCATGAGCTGTCTGTTGATGTATTCGGACCTAGTCGTCTCTCCTCACACACCGTGATGGCATGGTGCACCGCGTTCCATATCTGCGACATGCTACAGAGGCCGGTTGACAGTCGTTCGAGCAATGGACATCGCATACGTACGGGGGCCACCTTCCACGTATTGTCTAGGCGTGCACATTTTGTTGCGTGTATGTGGGCAGACGTAGTGTGGCGTGACACCTGACACAGGCATGCAATAATCGTTGAAGTTGCAAATGGCGATGGACGCCTGCGTTTTCTGGTGAAGTTACGCAAATGAACAAATGGTAACCTGTTGTGGTGCGGTTGTTCTCGCTAGGGGTGAATCGGTGATGGCGACGATAGGTTGAGGTACTAACCGGTTGTTCCAGCGATACCCACCATGCCGACGAAACTGAACGGCATCTGGGTGTGAAGCGATACGCGGCGGTGGCTGGGTGGGACCGTCCCCGGCCGGTGAGGGGGCGCCTCCCGGCGTGCTGGCCGCGCGGTGCGTGGGCGCACGCGCTACAGCCGGCTGGTGGGGGCGGCCAGTGGCAGGCGCGCCGGCCGACGGACGCGGCAGGCGTCGCAGCTGCGCGCCGGCGCACCCTGCGCGCGGCGCCGTGCGGCCAAAGTAGGTCCTCGCGGGCCCGGTGCGAAGCGCGGTGGACATCTTCAGTGTGCTGGTCCGATTGAGGACTGTGTGCGTTGAGGATGCGCCGCCGCCCGGCGCTCGGCGCCGCGACGCCGTCTGCTGCTCGGTCGCCCCAGCGGTTCTCGCTGGTGGTTTGTATCGCAGCTGTGCGGATGTGTTGGCGCGTGCGCTGTGCTGGGAGAGTTCGCTTCGGCACCCAAGTGGGGCTTTTGTCCTTCTGTGGCGCTGGCGTTGGAGCTGCCGGTCACCGTAGGTGGCGCGTGTTGTCTCCCGCCGGCAATGCCACGACAGCACGCTCCCGGGCCTCTGTCGGCAGCGGCAAGCTCAGTTGGGAGCACGGGTGGTCGCACCGAAAGCGTCTACTCGCCTAACTCCGGGCGATTGCGCCTCTCTCGAACCCGACCAAGTACTTGGGACGGCGCTGCGCGCCGCCGGGACCTGAGAGGGTTTCGAGGTGTATTGTGCAGGGGAGCTCAGCCTCCTCCTGTTTGCAGAATGATTGAGCGGACGCTTGCGTGTTCGCGCGGGCCCCCGGGACACACTCCCGGGCGGCCGGCTGCTCAGCTCTAGTTGACGCAGCTCCCTGGTTGATCCTGCCAGTAGTCATATGCTTGTCTCAAAGATTAAGCCATGCATGTCTCAGTACAAGCCGCATTAAGGTGAAACCGCGAATGGCTCATTAAATCAGTTATGGTTCCTTAGATCGTACCCACGTTACTTGGATAACTGTGGTAATTCTAGAGCTAATACATGCAAACAGAGTCCCGACCAGAGATGGAAGGGACGCTTTTATTAGATCAAAACCAATCGGTCGGCTCGTCCGGTCCGTTTGCCTTGGTGACTCTGAATAACTTTGGGCTGATCGCACGGTCCTCGTACCGGCGACGCATCTTTCAAATGTCTGCCTTATCAACTGTCGATGGTAGGTTCTGCGCCTACCATGGTTGTAACGGGTAACGGGGAATCAGGGTTCGATTCCGGAGAGGGAGCCTGAGAAACGGCTACCACATCCAAGGAAGGCAGCAGGCGCGCAAATTACCCACTCCCGGCACGGGGAGGTAGTGACGAAAAATAACGATACGGGACTCATCCGAGGCCCCGTAATCGGAATGAGTACACTTTAAATCCTTTAACGAGTATCTATTGGAGGGCAAGTCTGGTGCCAGCAGCCGCGGTAATTCCAGCTCCAATAGCGTATATTAAAGTTGTTGCGGTTAAAAAGCTCGTAGTTGGATTTGTGTCCCACGCTGTTGGTTCACCGCCCGTCGGTGTTTAACTGGCATGTATCGTGGGACGTCCTGCCGGTGGGGCGAGCTGAAGGCGTGCGACCGCCTCGTGCGTGCTCGTGCGTCCCGAGGCGGACCCCG
>NW_025726950.1:0-7500 GCF_021461385.2 Schistocerca piceifrons | reverse complement strand
ACTGTCCGTATACATGCTGAAAGAGTCTGCCCAAAATGGGAACCACACGTCAGCCAGACACTCTGATCACGCACCACTCTCTGCTTCTAACAGGCGCACATACAATATGTAAGCACCAGCATGGAACAACATCCAGTGCATCTTCTCCGCCACATTACACAATCCACACTATCACAACCAGACCAGGAGGTCCGTGCGGAAAATACAATATCCCAGCCTTTCGACATCCACCATTGCGCAGACCAGGCACCAACACCCACACATGTCCTATACAACGGTGCACCCAACATCACAATAGTACCTCCTGTCACAGCGCACAAACAATGACATGAGTCAAAGACACAGGTCTCACACAAGCATAGAATTGGAGCGCCGCCTCTAATAAGCCAAAGGTGCATCCTGACGTGACAAATCTGATCATGTCACAAGCATTCACTTACTATAATCACTATCAACGAACCTGCCGCCCCCGCCCCCCCCCCCCCCTACACCTTTCCGTACAACAACGTGTAACCTAACCTAACCTAACCTAACCTATGTTGTACCTTAACCTAACCTATGTTGTACCTTAACCTAACCTATGTTGTACCTTAACCTAACCTATGTTGTACCTTAACCTAACCTATGTTGTACCTTAACCTAACCCATGTTGTACCTTAACCTAACCCATGTTGTACCTTAACCTAACCCATGTTGTACCTTAACCTAACCCATGTTGTACCTTAACCTAACCCATGTTGTACCTTAACCTAACCCATGTTGTACCTTAACCTAACCCATGTTGTGCCTCAACCTAACCCATGTTGTGCCTCAACCTAACCCATGTTGTGCCTCAACCTAACCCATGTTGTGCCTTAACCTAACCCATGTTGTGCCTCAACCTAACCCATGTTGTGCCTTAACCTAACCCATGTTGTGCCTTAACCTAACCCATGTTGTGCCTTAACCTAACCCATGTTGTGCCTTAACCTAACCCATGTTGTGCCTTAACCTAACCCATGTTGTGCCTTAACCTAACCCATGTTGTGCCTTAACCTAACCCATGTTGTGCCTTAACCTAACCCATGTTGTCGCCTTAACGTAACCCACGTTGTCGCCTAAACCTGCTCTGTAATTGTTATACGACTCGTTCAATTACTGTAGTGTTGCCCACCCGCAACCCTCGCAATATAGTTCGCTACTCGCACTGCCCGCACCCCTGTGTATCGCTTCATGTTAAACACCTTGCAAGTCTTGCTCACTTTCCACATGCTCCTGCTGTACACTGTAATGTGGATGGCAGCAGGACGTACATGCCGCCCCTCCCCACGTCCCCACCTTGCCCCCTGCCTTCGGCAAGCTGGTTGGTGAGAAGTTTGCATGTTCAATGCCCTTCGCATGCGACGTACTCACAGGCTACGTTGTGGTGCGGCCTGTGTCAACTGTCCGCTGATGTCGTACGCGTGAACCACAATCTGTACTGCACATTCGTCCTTATGTACTGAATGATACATCGTGGCACATGTGTGACCGCACAACGACTGCGCCCAAAAACGGCGGACCATACAGTGCAAATATTGTGCACGCAGCTACGTGTCGTCTCCCTATGAGAGCTGGATTGCAGTGTGGTACGCCATAGAGACGTGTGGGAGGAACGGACGCCGTGGATGGCGATCAGCATGAGCTGTCTGTTGATGTATTCGGACCTAGTCGTCTCTCCTCACACACCGTGATGGCATGGTGCACCGCGTTCCATATCTGCGACATGCTACAGAGGCCGGTTGACAGTCGTTCGAGCAATGGACATCGCATACGTACGGGGGCCACCTTCCACGTATTGTCTAGGCGTGCACATTTTGTTGCGTGTATGTGGGCAGACGTAGTGTGGCGTGACACCTGACACAGGCATGCAATAATCGTTGAAGTTGCAAATGGCGATGGACGCCTGCGTTTTCTGGTGAAGTTACGCAAATGAACAAATGGTAACCTGTTGTGGTGCGGTTGTTCTCGCTAGGGGTGAATCGGTGATGGCGACGATAGGTTGAGGTACTAACCGGTTGTTCCAGCGATACCCACCATGCCGACGAAACTGAACGGCATCTGGGTGTGAAGCGATACGCGGCGGTGGCTGGGTGGGACCGTCCCCGGCCGGTGAGGGGGCGCCTCCCGGCGTGCTGGCCGCGCGGTGCGTGGGCGCACGCGCTACAGCCGGCTGGTGGGGGCGGCCAGTGGCAGGCGCGCCGGCCGACGGACGCGGCAGGCGTCGCAGCTGCGCGCCGGCGCACCCTGCGCGCGGCGCCGTGCGGCCAAAGTAGGTCCTCGCGGGCCCGGTGCGAAGCGCGGTGGACATCTTCAGTGTGCTGGTCCGATTGAGGACTGTGTGCGTTGAGGATGCGCCGCCGCCCGGCGCTCGGCGCCGCGACGCCGTCTGCTGCTCGGTCGCCCCAGCGGTTCTCGCTGGTGGTTTGTATCGCAGCTGTGCGGATGTGTTGGCGCGTGCGCTGTGCTGGGAGAGTTCGCTTCGGCACCCAAGTGGGGCTTTTGTCCTTCTGTGGCGCTGGCGTTGGAGCTGCCGGTCACCGTAGGTGGCGCGTGTTGTCTCCCGCCGGCAATGCCACGACAGCACGCTCCCGGGCCTCTGTCGGCAGCGGCAAGCTCAGTTGGGAGCACGGGTGGTCGCACCGAAAGCGTCTACTCGCCTAACTCCGGGCGATTGCGCCTCTCTCGAACCCGACCAAGTACTTGGGACGGCGCTGCGCGCCGCCGGGACCTGAGAGGGTTTCGAGGTGTATTGTGCAGGGGAGCTCAGCCTCCTCCTGTTTGCAGAATGATTGAGCGGACGCTTGCGTGTTCGCGCGGGCCCCCGGGACACACTCCCGGGCGGCCGGCTGCTCAGCTCTAGTTGACGCAGCTCCCTGGTTGATCCTGCCAGTAGTCATATGCTTGTCTCAAAGATTAAGCCATGCATGTCTCAGTACAAGCCGCATTAAGGTGAAACCGCGAATGGCTCATTAAATCAGTTATGGTTCCTTAGATCGTACCCACGTTACTTGGATAAACTGTGGTAATTCTAGAGCTAATACATGCAAACAGAGTCCCGACCAGAGATGGAAGGGACGCTTTTATTAGATCAAAACCAATCGGTCGGCTCGTCCGGTCCGTTTGCCTTGGTGACTCTGAATAACTTTGGGCTGATCGCACGGTCCCTCGTACCGGCGACGCATCTTTCAAATGTCTGCCTTATCAACTGTCGATGGTAGGTTCTGCGCCTACCATGGTTGTAACGGGTAACGGGGAATCAGGGTTCGATTCCGGAGAGGGAGCCTGAGAAACGGCTACCACATCCAAGGAAGGCAGCAGGCGCGCAAATTACCCACTCCCGGCACGGGAGGTAGTGACGAAAAATAACGATACGGGACTCATCCGAGGCCCCGTAATCGGAATGAGTACACTTTAAATCCTTTAACGAGTATCTATTGGAGGGCAAGTCTGGTGCCAGCAGCCGCGGTAATTCCAGCTCCAATAGCGTATATTAAAGTTGTTGCGGTTAAAAAGCTCGTAGTTGGATTTGTGTCCCACGCTGTTGGTTCACCGCCCGTCGGTGTTTAACTGGCATGTATCGTGGGACGTCCTGCCGGTGGGGCGAGCTGAAGGCGTGCGACCGCCTCGTGCGTGCTCGTGCGTCCCGAGGCGGACCCCGTTGAAATCCTACCAGGGTGCTCTTTATTGAGTGTCTCGGTGGGCCGGCACGTTTACTTTGAACAAATTAGAGTGCTTAAAGCAGGCAAGCCCGCCTGAATACTGTGTGCATGGAATAATGGAATAGGACCTCGGTTCTATTTTGTTGGTTTTCGGAACCCGAGGTAATGATTAATAGGGACAGGCGGGGGCATTCGTATTGCGACGTTAGAGGTGAAATTCTTGGATCGTCGCAAGACGAACAGAAGCGAAAGCATTTGCCAAGTATGTTTTCATTAATCAAGAACGAAAGTTAGAGGTTCGAAGGCGATCAGATACCGCCCTAGTTCTAACCATAAACGATGCCAGCCAGCGATCCGCCGCAGTTTCCTCCGATGACTCGGCGGGCAGCCTCCGGGAAACCAAAGCTTTTGGGTTCCGGGGGAAGTATGGTTGCAAAGCTGAAACTTAAAGGAATTGACGGAAGGGCACCACCAGGAGTGGAGCCTGCGGCTTAATTTGACTCAACACGGGAAACCTCACCAGGCCCGGACACCGGAAGGATTGACAGATTGATAGCTCTTTCTTGATTCGGTGGGTGGTGGTGCATGGCCGTTCTTAGTTGGTGGAGCGATTTGTCTGGTTAATTCCGATAACGAACGAGACTCTAGCCTGCTAACTAGTCGCGTGACATCCTTCGTGCTGTCAGCGATTACTTTTCTTCTTAGAGGGACAGGCGGCTTCTAGCCGCACGAGATTGAGCAATAACAGGTCTGTGATGCCCTTAGATGTTCTGGCCGCACGCGCGCTACACTGAAGGAATCAGCGTGTCTTCCTAGGCCGAAAGGTCGGGGTAACCCGCTGAACCTCCTTCGTGCTAGGGATTGGGGCTTGCAATTGTTCCCCATGAACGAGGAATTCCCAGTAAGCGCGAGTCATAAGCTCGCGTTGATTACGTCCCTGCCCTTTGTACACACCGCCCGTCGCTACTACCGATTGAATGATTTAGTGAGGTCTTCGGACTGGTACGCGGCATTGACTCTGTCGTTGCCGATGCTACCGGAAGATGACCAAACTTGATCATTTAGAGGAAGTAAAAGTCGTAACAAGGTTTCCGTAGGTGAACCTGCGGAAGGATCATTACCGACTAGACTGCATGTCTTTCGATGTGCGTGTCGTGTCGCGCAACACGCTACCTGTACGGCTCGCCGTAGCCGTGCGCCGCGTGCGGAACCACGCGTGCCTCTCAAAACTAGCGGCAATGTTGTGTGGTACGAGCGCTGAAGCGCTGGAGCGGCTGGCCTGCGGCACCTGGCGCCTGGCGCCGGTTTTGAATGACTTTCGCCCGAGTGCCTGTCCGCTCCGGTGTGGAGCCGTACGACGCCCGTCGGCCGTGAGGCCGTTGGACACAGAACGCTGGAACAGGGGCCGCCACACGCCTCACTCCCGCCTATGCGACCGTCTCGAAAGAGACGGCGGAAACTGAGAAAAGATCACCCAGGACGGTGGATCACTCGGCTCGTGGGTCGATGAAGAACGCAGCAAATTGCGCGTCGACATGTGAACTGCAGGACACATGAACATCGACGTTTCGAACGCACATTGCGGTCCATGGATTCCGTTTCCCGGGCCACGTCTGGCTGAGGGTCGGCTACGTATACTGAAGCGCGCGGCGTTTGCCCCGCTTCGCAGACCTGGGAGTTGTCGCGGCCGCCTTGTTGGGGCCGGCCGCGTCTCCCTCAAACGTGCGATGCGCGCCCGTCGCCTGGCGGTTCGCATACCGGTACTTTCTCGGTAGCGTGCACAGCCGGCTGGCGGTGTGGCGTGCGACACCTCGTACAACGACCTCAGAGCAGGCGAGACTACCCGCTGAATTTAAGCATATTACTAAGCGGAGGAAAAGAAACTAACAAGATTCCCCCAGTAGCGGCGAGCGAACAGGGAAGAGTCCAGCACCGAACCCCGCAGGCTGCCGCCTGTCGTGGCATGTGGTGTTTGGGAGGGTCCACTACCCCGACGCCTCGCGCCGAGCCCAAGTCCAACTTGAATGAGGCCACGGCCCGTAGAGGGTGCCAGGCCCGTAGCGGCCGGTGCGAGCGTCGGCGGGACCTCTCCTTCGAGTCGGGTTGCTTGAGAGTGCAGCTCCAAGTGGGTGGTAAACTCCATCTGAGACTAAATATGACCACGAGACCGATAGCGAACAAGTACCGTGAGGGAAAGTTGAAAAGAACTTTGAAGAGAGAGTTCAAAAGTACGTGAAACCGTTCTGGGGTAAACGTGAGAAGTCCGAAAGGTCGAACGGGTGAGATTCACGCCCATCCGGCCACTGGCCTCCGCCCTCGGCAGATGGGGCCGGCCGCCCGCGCGGAGCAATCCGCGGCGGGGTCGTGTCCGGTTGCCTTTCCACTCGCCGCGGGGTGGGGCCGTTCCGGTGTGCGGTGGGCCGCACTTCTCCCCTAGTAGGACGTCGCGACCCGCTGGGTGCCGGCCTACGGCCCGGGTGCGCAGCCTGTCCTTCCGCGGGCCTCGGTTCGCGTCTGTTGGGCAGAGCCCCGGTGTCCTGGCTGGCTGCCCGGCGGTATATCTGGAGGAGTCGATTCGCCCCTTTGGGCGCTCGGGCTCCCGGCAAGCGCGCGCGGTTCTTCCCGGATGACGGACCTACCTGGCCCGGCCCCGGACCCGCGCCGCTGTTGGCTCGGGATGCTCTCGGGCGGAATAATCGCTCCCGTCAGCGGCGCTTCAGCTTTGGACAATTTCACGACCCCGTCTTGAAACACGGACCAAGGAGTCTAACATGTGCGCGAGTCATTGGGGCTGTACGAAACCTAAAGGCGTAATGAAAGTGAAGGTCTCGCCTTGCGCGGGCCGAGGGAGGATGGGGCTTCCCCGCCCTTCACGGGGCGGCGGCCTCCGCACTCCCGGGGCGTCTCGTCCTCATTGCGAGGTGAGGCGCACCTAGAGCGTACACGTTGGGACCCGAAAGATGGTGAACTATTGCCTGGCCAGGACGAAGTCAGGGGAAACCCTGATGGAGGTCCGTAGCGATTCTGACGTGCAAATCGATCGTCGGAGCTGGGTATAGGGGCGAAAGACTAATCGAACCATCTAGTAGCTGGTTCCCTCCGAAGTTTCCCTCAGGATAGCTGGTGCTCGTACGAGTCTCATCCGGTAAAGCGAATGATTAGAGGCCTTGGGGGCCGAAACGACCTCAACCTATTCTCAAAACTTTAAATGGGTGAGATCTCCGGCTTGCTTGATATGCTGAAGCCGCGAGCAAACGACTCGGATCGGAGTGCCAAGTGGGCCACTTTTGGTAAGCAGAACTGGCGCTGTGGATGAACCAAACGCCGAGTTAAGGCGCCCGAATCGACGCTCATGGGAAACCATGAAAGGCGTTGGTTGCTTAAGACAGCAGGACGGTGGCCATGGAAGTCGGAATCCGCTAAGGAGTGTGTAACAACTCACCTGCCGAAGCAACTAGCCCTGAAAATGGATGGCGCTGAAGCGTCGTGCCTATACTCGGCCGTCAGTCTTGGCAGTCATGGCCGGTCCTTGCGGCCGGCCGCGAAGCCCTGACGAGTAGGAGGGTCGCGGCGGTGGGCGCAGAAGGGTCTGGGCGTGAGCCTGCCTGGAGCCGCCGTCGGTGCAGATCCTTGGTGGTAGTAGCAAATACTCCAGCGAGGCCCTGGAGGGCTGACGCGGAGAAGGGTTTCGTGTGAACAGCCGTTGCACACGAGTCAGTCGATCCTAAGCCCTAGGAGAAATCCGATGTTGATGGGGGCCGTCATAGCATGATGCGCTTTGTGCTGGCCCCCGTTGGGCGAAAGGGAATCCGGTTCCTAT